>NW_009216194.1:157638-191660 GCF_000690835.1 Fulmarus glacialis | reverse complement strand
TTACCTGGAGTCAATACTGTCTATGTGTCATACATCTTTTAGGCCATTTTTCTGAACTTCCACTTCTGAATGTTTTTTAGTTTTCATTTCTGCTGGAATTTTATAGTTAATGAAATCTGGACTTGCAGACCCACATGACCAAAACAAAGAAGGTTTCATGAACTGCTGAAAGGCAGAAAGGGTACCTTGCTGCCTCTATGAGCCCATTGAGTAAAATCTGCTCATTGCTCTTGTTTATAATTGAGTTTCTTCTATATATACACACTATAAGCAGTAATAATTATGTGCATTTGATGTTAGTTCTACTGGATTTTTCAAACCTACAGCATCACACAGCAGCCAATATTATGGGTCTCATGAATTCATTCATGCTTTTGTATGTGAACAGAGTAGGGTTTTTGACAGGTTCAAGGACTGAAATCTGAGCTCAGCTTAAGGTGTTTTTTTCTTACTCTGCTTTTGAAATGGTTCTGATCCAAGAGATGTTCTAACACAGTTTCAGTTAGCACCTTTCACTTGTGGGAGACTAATTTAACAAGAATGGATAGCAAAATAATGTCTTTACTTTCCAATGACTGTTATTTTAACTGGCCCTTTGTCTGCAAAGCTAAGCAAGAGCCAGGTTTAGAAATCCTGTTCAGGTCCTGAATGTTCAGATTTGCCTTATACCTCCTGAAGAGCTGAACTGCAAATGAAAAGACTACAACTTCCATAAAACTCCAGGAGAAGGTGCATTTAGGCCAATGTGAAACTCTGTTACGTTGGAAGCGAGTGGTGTTATGCACAGCTGGAGCGTGGGTCCCAGCTTGGAGGAGGTGGTAAGCACTCTGTGAGACCCAACAGCCACTCAGCTCACCCAAACTCCAGAAGCTTAATGCAGCAGAGAGTCTAATGGCTGGCTCTGCTGGTTCCAGTCTGCAGAGCACAGGGGAGTCGTTGTCCGCATGCTGTCACAAGTTGTTTCATGTGTGTGAATCATTCACAGATGTCCTGAATGCAGTGAAGCTGACTATAACTTGCATGATAGGTACCAACATGTTCTCTCCTCATCTATGTTATCTATTAGATGCTTCTCTTTCTCCTCACGTATCAGGTTTTCCTGTTTGCACTGTATGTCTTGCAACCCCCTTTTCGGCCTCACTGCCCTTCGTTCTCCGACTCCTTCTCTTCATACTTTTCATTCTGCTTTTCTAAAAGAACCTTTTTTGGTGCAATGATCATCCCTCTTCCCCGCATCTCTTAAAATCATATTGTGGCCAGCCCTGAACAGTGTAAAAGGTTAGATTTGTTCCATTAACATGTCTGAAAACTGAACAGGTTTGTGGTTTTCTAATGCTTAAATTTAATGAAGCTTCAAGTGGGACTAAAGGACAATTTATTTTTGCATGTTTTCAATATCTGCTTCTCCTTCCTAGACCTAGAAAAATAATTAATTCCCAGTTCTTTCATTGGCTTAATTTAGTAAGATCCTACGGAGTGCAAAATGTTCCTGGATCTTTGCCTCTTCTCTCTTCCACTAAGTCTTCTTCTAGCTCATCTCATGGATGGACAAATCCATGGGAAATAAGCAGGTGAAAACTGAGATCAGGGAGGTTCACAGCCTCCTTGAGTGATCATTTCAGGACCACAGAGCTTTAGGTCATTTTTCCTTCCTTGAGCATGGATAATTAGATAGCTGGTGTTGCACATTTTCTATCTGTCTAAAGCTAAGTCATGGGAGCAGAAGAGAAGGCTTATGTAGACCATTTGACAGATGCTTGTGGTCATGTTGCACTCAAAAAATCGTGTAGCACAATATATCTCTAGTTAAATCAGAAATGGGAACAGTGAGGTGTTACCTCCCAAACCAGGGGGACATTTACAAAAGTAGCTATCTACACTCTCCACACATGTTCCGCTGCCGCAGGGGTTTGACTTGCAGTCATTAATATTTTCCTGGCAAAATTCTCCATCAAATCCATTTGGACATAAGCACAGGTATTCACCAAGGCCTGGAGGGAATTTAATATTGGTAACACATGTTCCACCATTGAGGCAGCTGCAGGGCTTCACTCCAACCTGAGGAAGGCAAAAGGGAGTTGTGGTAAGATTCCTCCAAATAATCACAGCGGAGAGGTATATTGTCACCTTTTAGAAAGGGACGGATTTGCATTGCAAACATGTTATCTAATACTATGAAAACTTATTTCTAACCAATTTCCTTTGTATAGATAGATAGTCTCATACTCAGCATACTTTTTTTTTGACTGAAAGCTTGACTTTAAAGGGATTTTTTTTTCATCATTTAGGGGCACATTCTAACTTCTCATAAGAAAAAAATCCTATTTGTTAAAACAGAAGTTTTTACATAGTATCTGAGGGCAGAATTTGTTCCTTATTCTTCAAAGAAGAAATGAAAAATCTTTTCTCTTTGCTTGCCTGCCCTCCTTACTGTTTCACATTACAAATGGCTCCCAGGCAGGAACATGATTGTGGAATTCCTTAGCTGGTCTCTCTCTTCAGGGAAGAGAGGTCCATAGTTTTATTTTACATAGGTACAAGAACAGCATTTCAACAGATTCAAACCTCTGTAACACAAGTCTGGTTTGAAATGTTTCCATTTAAGACCATATCTAGACGCCAGTTTCCCCTTTGCTGTGTTTCAGCAGATTGGTATTTTTTATAATAGTGGTTTGAATGAATAAAAATTGGAATCTTTAGGAAAAAAAACCTTTTCTTTTCTTCACAGAACTGTTCTTATGTCAAGAGTCTGCATCCCACTTTATTAGCTCATCCTATCGCAGGATTAATGTTAGGCTATACAATAAAGACAAAGCAATGCACAAACTCTGCCAAGAAACTTAAAGTGTGGAGTAATGACATAAGAGCAAGACACCCGCTAAAAATATCGTTGAGAATGAGTTATAATCTCCCTTTTATAGCTAAAACTTGGTCTTTTATGTTATATGCTTTTTTCTGCAATCCAAATGCAGAATGTGAATTTTAAAGCAGATTAATGAACCATTAAAAGGCTCTGCAAGAGTGTTCTTTCAAACAGCAATCAATAGCACTCTCTCTTGTTCCTTGTATATATAGTTTCTACGTTCTCAGAGATATTTATTCCATTAATTGATCATTATTGCTGTGCTGGATAATATACACTTATGAGGAAATAGCTGAAGTCTTAGTTTTCAAGACAGTAACAAATTATTAGCTATAATGACAATTGCACCAAAGCACTGACATGATAAACAGGTTTGTTTTGTTTTTCCTTTAAAGCGTTCATTTCCTTACCTCGATGGAGTATCTGCTCTGTGCATTGCATTCATCCGACACAATGAATTCAAAGGTCTGCATTTCTTCTGAATCAACTTTCCAGATAAGAAGGCCAGCAGGAGAGAGCCTGGCATCCTGTGGCCCAGCCTCTAAGATGAATAGCACAGCTGACCCTTCCGGATCCACTGCTATTAACTGGTAAACAAAATTCTCACCAACAAATGTCAGCAGCTGGCTTGAGGGGGCCTGGAGCACAGGAGGCAGGTTGTCTAAACAGCAAAAATGAAACCATGATTACATAAATTCCAGTTTCTCCCATGTAAAGATTCACAGCGTGGGTCTTTGTAGGAGTTCTCTCAAGGAAAAAGGTACAGAGAAAGCGATATAGATGTTAGAGGCAGCAAATGGCTTTAACAAAAAGTATACCTTTTTCCTCCTATTTTTTTCATGCCCCGTACTGAACTTTTCTTCCATACTGAACTTTGATTACTTTTTATGTGTTATCTGATACATGGGAGGAGATCAGACGTGACTTCTGTAACCTCCCACTAGTCCCCCAATTCTTACTAAAACTTTAATTAATTGTATTTCTAATACTTACATATATATATATATATATTTTTATCCTATCTACCACTCTATCTATCTATCCATTTAAATATAAGTAAACTAAATTTCAAAATGATGAATGACAAATGAATTTGAGTGGGCAACTCAGGGGGGAAAAAGATTGTGTAACTCTTCCATTGAGTAGAGTCTCCTGCCTTTACACATGAGCAGTAATTAAGCCTGAGCAGTTTGACTGAATTCAGGTGGGCATTTCATCAGGAATAAAGATCTTCACAGTGCCAGCAGAGGTACATCAGTGATGCTCAGATTCTTTATCCCCAATGACAGTAGTGCATATCATGTCACCATTGGCATTGTTATTTCGAGTGTTGTTGTTTACATTCAGTATTTCCTTAATGAAGATAAAAGCCTAATTGTACAAGGCTATTTTACAGTAGAAGACAAACGCTACTTGAAGATACTTACACTATAAATAGGTAAGAAGGCCAAGGTAGAGAAAAGTATTACATTTTAAAATTAGAAACCGAGGAAAAGTAAGATTGAATGAGTACCCTGAGGTGACAGCAACTCTGTGCAGGGCCGGGAATTTCGTCTCCATGTCCTAAGCCTCCTCAGTCTCAAGCCATCTTTCCTCTTTAACCAGCAGTGCAAATTGACATGTATTGATATTTAAAGGAATCTTCTCACAATGTAATATGACCACAGTTACGTTTAACTTAAAGAACATTTCTAATACCGAGGATTAATTTCAAGTCACACTCTGAAACTATGAACTATATATGTGTTCTCATAAGGACTGCATGTGTCCTTGCATTATGCTTGTGGGAAGTCATCATTAGGTTTTTTTTGTGGTGCATATCCTTTTATCAAACTTTGCTTTCCATAGCATGTCTCACATTATGCAATTATTTAAATGTGTCTCTCCACTCACTGCTGCTCTGCTATCAGAGCTTTCTAAACTGCTTGTCCTGCAGATTGTCCTGGCATAACTGTTGAAGGCTTCCATCTATTAATTTACCTTTTATTTCCCAAACACTTAAACTATGGAGCCCTTAAAAGTTGTGCCCAGAGTAATCAATGAAATATTGATGCTGGCTATGCATTTACAGATAAACACAAAGGTATTAACTGGATGGAGGGTAACGAGAAGTTGTAGGCACAAAACAACATAAAATCAGATGTTCTGAAAGTAGGCTGTGCATAATAGTGTTTGTAATTCCACAAAGATCTCCTTGCCATCCAGTGAATATATACATACACCCAATTATTGCAGAACTTTTAAAAAGGTTTTCACAATTTTGAAATCAAGTGTGACAATCCCTTTCTTTTCAATATTTTTAAATTTTTAAACTACTGAAAAGTGAATCACGATCTGTTTCAGACTTCCCAAATCACTTCTAGCTTTATAAATTCCAAAACAAATGCAGTTTTTCCCTTTTAAGCCATTTTCTGGACTTTAAAATCTAACTGTCTCGGTATTAGTAACGAGTCTGTCTATATAACAATCAGGATCAGCTCATCTCTAGAGCTGCTACTGCTGTGGCCAATACAATGCAAGGACAGAAAAAAGGCAAGGTTTGTGAGTCAGATAATCAGATCTCTCATTAGATTAAACTATATCCTTGGGGGAAAAAACCATACACTTTCAGGTGTACAAGCTCTTCTTCAGGTCTGGCTTACCTGTAGGCATTTTAACTACTCATGCAAGTAACATCCAATGGGATTTTTAGTTCACCAACACTTGGGCTGGATCTGCCTATACCTTTTCCTGACAGGGAGTTTTAAATTCCAAAAGCTGTATTTTTTAGGACATAGACTAGAAATGTATGTTTTTAAATAGAGAAAATTCAAAGTGGATGGCCTGGAACAGGAATTAAAAGGACTCATGAACAACTCTCTCCCTTCCTATTTTGTTCTTGCTTCCAAAATTGATTTCAGATAACTCATGACTTCTTGTGTTCCTGGAAACTGTTGGGTCCTTTCTGGTCCTTCTAAAGGCATTTCTGTCACCTCTGAGAAGAGAGTCTCTGCTCACTTCTGTCCTTGGCAGTGTCTCCACTGGAGTTATAGACTCCAGCCATTGTGTTACAGTTCTCGCTGTTTCTGCTGCCATACCTTGCACTTTCAAGGAGTCTCTGTCCCTGAGCATTCCCAGCTGTTCACCAAGGACAAGAGCAATCTTCCTTTCCTTCCAGAAGGGTACTGCTGACCTAATCACCCTAAAGGAATATAAAACTGCAAACAAATAAAGCAAACTGGTCCTGTCACTCTCATACCTCTCTCTAATTTGCTTGTGTTTACAGAACCTAAAAGTGCAGAGAAACTCTTTCTAGAGCCAACTCATGAATCTACATAAAAGGGTTACTATAATCTTTATATTGACTGGTTGCAAATGTACTCATGTAAGTGGGGAGATGTGCTGTGAGGATAATGCTGCTAGAAACATGGATTATCTGTAAAGCATGCGGTAAGTAATGGTTGTTGTTTACACTGGGGATGTAGCCATGAAAAAGCTATGATTAAGGCCTTAGCATTCAGGAGGTGCTTCAAAAGGCAGCCTTCTCCATGACCCCTGCCATGACGGGCTGCAGGATGAGCCTTTAGGTTCTGCGGCAGTGAAGGTAATGAGTGGCTGATCCCTATCACTTAGACTTCCTGCCAAGCCAAGGTCTTTCGTGTGGTATTTCATAGGATTTGGCTCAGGGAAAGAAAACAATTCTTCCAGATACCAAAAATATACATTAGTGTTTTAAAAGCTGTGTTTTCCCCAAATTGTTCCCTTAAAGATTCGTACCTGTGAGATGATGACCAATGTATTTAAGGTCCATCACCTTTAGCTGACAGACTTGGGCACTGCAAGGGGCACTGGCATATCAACAGTTTCAGTTTGAGGTGTTATTTTGGTTTTATTAATTGGAGATTTGTCAGCTTTCAGCCAGAACAAGATATGTGCCCAGATGCATAGAGCACGCAGTGGAGTACTGTCTGCTTCTGGTCAGTCTGCATTTCTGGTGCACCCAAGTATTCCCATTGCAAACAGTCCACATGCACTATTGTGCAGGATAGATTCGTGTTAGCCAAATGAAGGAAAAATGTATTTCATAGACTGAGTCATAAATTCCCACTAAGTGCTTCTAAATCTTAGAAAAAACTGTCTTACTTTCATTAATAGACCAGGTGAACTTAGAAATGTCAGGTTCACAGAGAAGACAAGGACTGGTGGGGCTTGACTCTCCTTCACCATAGCAAAGTCCATCTATATTACAAGTATTTTCCTGCCAAAAAAGGAAATAAAAATGGGTGGGAGGTGGAGGTAAGAAAAAAAGAAATAAGAAATATAAGAAATCAGCAGTTAATAATTTCTGGAGATAAGCAGAATCTCACTTGTCTCTTGAAACAATAAAATAGTAGCAGTTTAAATGTTGGTACTTTCTCCCAACAGGGAGTAAACAAGACATGTAAGTTTTCCAGTTTCAGTTTGAGATCCTTGTAGCTTTGAATCTTTTAGCTTAGGCAACATGTCATGTTGCTTGTCATAAATGAATGCAACAGAATGTAATTCTTTTTTTTTTTTCATTTCCACACTTATGTAGTGTATGTGGTCATTATTCCCAGCTGCGACTGCCAGTATGATGATTATTAGGTAACGCTCAAAAGTGAGCTCCATGAGACTAACAAAAACTGAGACCGGATAAAAGCTCCGATTGAGATTTTGGAATCCTGTGCTGGTAACTTAGTTATTTTTGGAGGTTCTTAATAAAAATATGAAAAAGCAATGATATAAAACCAGAATAAAAAAGTGCATTAGATTTTAGGCTTCCATGAGACTATTGTAAACAACAGCTAAACACATCGATGGTGCCTAGGTCGGGCAGAACATCCCAGCAGAAGTTCATGTGGTACACTGTGGGCACAGCAGCCTTTGAGGCCAACTTGGTCCTCTTCTAGTTAGGGTGGCCACCAGGGCCAGGGAGGCCCTGTGGCTTCCACATGGGCTGAAGACACTTGGGTTGTCTGAGAAACGAACACAGAGACATAATACAGATATAATTAAACATCTACGCTGCGGGAAGGTCCTATGGCAGAGTTATGCCTTTTGCTTGTAGCCTGTGTTGGGGCACACCTGCAGATGGGACTTTATCTGACCTTGCAGAATCCCAGCAAAACATGGGGCACTGTTGGAAACACAGGGATGTCATTGCTACAGTGGGACAGCAGGAGGGAGAAGCTACCAGGACCAAAGACACTTTTCCTTTTCCTTCCTTTGAATACACATTGCTTTTCTGAGACTGATGTGTGTCCTGATACTGGCCTTGTGGTTTCTATCTACTGCTTTATTAGTTTCTCAAACTTCTTTTGCAAAGTGTATTAGTCAATATTTTAAAAAATAGCACTTTAAGAGTAATGGGTAAGGTAGAGAAACAAAAAGGACTCTCATAATTGCCCTGACATGATAGAACGTGACAGATTTTCAACATTAAAATCTGGATGTTAATTAGATTTTATTACATTGTTGTTTTTAAAGGCTTGATGTTCTGATGAAAAAGATGCTTTTTTTCTGATGTGATAGTGTGGTACAGAATGGGCTCCACAAAAGAAGAACACAGAATGTGAAATGGCTTGGTATAAAATGTCCCCTAATTGAAACACCTTTTCTGAAGGCAATTTAGGTATTAGAAAATAATGTTATAAGAAGGGTAATTAGAATGTGGTCTGATGCAATTGGAAGCCTAGTTCAAATAGTCCCTTGAAGCATATTAGGATAGAAATTATTACAATACCTAGAGAACACCAGCATATTGAGAAAACATAGATATTTCTGAGTTTCAAAAATGTAAGAATAAGGAAAGCCTTTGACAAAAAAAACCCACCCTAACTTTAATTGAAATGGTTCTGACACAATCATTTTAATCTGAAATTTAAGTGGTTTTGCCCTCATTTGGGCTTATAAAGTAATTTC
The DNA here is from genome assembly GCF_000690835.1 of Fulmarus glacialis. Classification (NCBI taxonomy): domain Eukaryota; kingdom Metazoa; phylum Chordata; class Aves; order Procellariiformes; family Procellariidae; genus Fulmarus; species Fulmarus glacialis. The sequence goes on along the minus strand of NW_009216194.1, from coordinate 182,875 downwards.
TATTCACTGATTTATTTGAAAAAATGTGAACTTTTATTTTGGTAACTGGTATGTTCTTGCAATCAGTGCAAGTTTGAAAACTGTATTTTCCCATTAGTGTTAATGAGAACAGTGAGGCAAATGAGTTAAGATATACCTGATTAATCTTCATTTTATGAAAATGCAGATTGGTGGTCTCCATTCATACTTGCCTCAGGGTGGGAAAGCAGGTTCAGCACATTCAAATATCCCACCCAACACCCTCCAAAAGTTCCTTTTGAAGCCCCACTGGTTTGAAAACCAGAAAAGGTGTCTAACACGTCTCTCTAGAAAATAAGAGCAGAGAAGCTCTTTTCTCAGGGATGGGGGATGTTACACTAATAAGTCCGCAGGAAAACAGAGGGTTATAGTGCTCTCCAGGCAGCTCCTAGCATGTTGGCAGTTTAAAACGTGGCACTAGACTTTTGATTACAGTTTTGAAACACTTAGCGGTGTTTAATGTAAGCAAGAATGTTTTATGTTCTCTCAAGGGTGTTTTCACATGACAAAAAATATATAACATGCATCTTAGTATACCTCTTGCTAAGGCAGAAAATGGGTATAGAAATGATATACCTTACTGTTACAGTGCCCTCGCCAAACAGGCTAGGAGAGGTATAAGAGCAGAGACACTTCAAAAGTGAAGTCAAGCTGCCTTTCAGGGGAGACTCCTCGGTCTTATTTACTTCCATTAACAGCTGCAAAGTACAAATATTGTCAACCATGGTCTTTCTGGAAGTGTGTGTCTGAGAAAGGTCCATCATAAAGCGTGGTCTATCAGGTATTCATACCGCACGTAAATGGGAAAAAAAAAATCACAGACAGGAGATTGTGAAGGAGAGAAAAGTGTTAGGCTGTGCAGCTGACCTATGAAATAGATTTTCCTCTTCTAAAGCAGTTATTACACACAGTACATCAAAGGGAGGGAGAGGGCTAAGGAAGAGATGAACGATCCATGTTAAACCTTTATGCTCTTTAAATTACCTTTAATTTACAAAGTCCGGTCGGATGGAATTGGCAGGCCTGGCAGACTGCGTCGTACAGGGTCAGCACTCTGGAATTACTGTACTGGAAGCCATCGTTAGTGATCTAAATGATACAAAAATCATCCTTATAAGTAATAATGTTCCATATGGAGACTGTCTGCTCATTTTGGAGCAGATACCGTTGCCCCCTTGAACTAGATGCTTGCCAGCAAGATAAATTAAACCACTTGTGAGTGGCTCTACTGCAAGTTAACAAATTGCTTAATGCTCCAAACTGGAAACTATTCATTAATAACCGAAAGATCTTTTGGCTCAGCTGGCATTCAACTTCTCTGATTGCTGTTAGGTTTTTTTTCTGAGGGATTTTTCAGTACCCTTATGGAAACTGCATAGGTACTCAAGTACTACAAGGGTGTCTTTCAAGGAGTTGTGAAACGAAATTAAGATTTTTGGCTGAAATCCAGGACCACTTTCTTACTAATGGCAAATCAGTAAGTAAACTCCTCGGGGTAAAAAAAAAGAAAATGCACATTATTTAGGTGATTTCAAATTAACCTTAAAAAAAAGTGCTAGAGTGGATAATGCCAGACGGCAACAGTCCCATTTCCATAGGGAGGTACATTAGAAGAACACTCACCTCCTGTCCCAGCTCACAGTTTCTTGTACATGTAGGTAATTTAGAAAGCCTTAAGTTAGCATGGCATTTTTCATATGTGAATGCTTATACAATAAGAAAGGGTCAAGTGAGTTTATATTTTAATTTTTCTACAATAAAAATGAAAAGATACCAGACTAGTGTGGAAAGGGTTAGCTTTTGAGAAAGCGTTGTGACACCTCTTGAGACGTATGAACGTTGAAGAGCACCCCAAAATACTGCTGAAAGCCATGCTGTACACACTGATGAACACCAGCAGGAAAGCAAAGCCCTTTCTGTCAGGTATTTTTTAGGTTTCGGCTTCTCACAGTCAAACTAAAGCTGCTGTTTAGCAGATCTAACAGTCAGGTACCCCTTCTGTCCTCTTGCTATAAAAACAACCCCCAAGCCCTCCTCCATCTCTTCTGTGACCTCAAAGCTGAAACATCCTCAGTCCCTTTACAAAGGACTTTTACAAGGACAAGAGTATAAAGTTTTTTGATCAATTAATAAACTGCTTCAGTTGACAGAAAGAATGTATGTTAAATTGAACAAAGATAACTGGAAGTGCACAGAGTAAAAATTACTTTAATAAGTTTCCTAAAAAGCGTCAATTATCATAAGTTCACTAAGAATGATCTGAAAGCTCACGGAACATAATACAGTAGATACTCCCACAATTTCACATGTGATAGTTCTCAACTCAAAATGCACTGCGGGCTAAGAGCATTTCTGCAGAAACCAACACAAGGAGGTGATCAGGCAGTATTCATGGGTATTCACAATTTGAAACTGTGAAAGAAAGACAACTTTGGACTAATTTAAATTGAAGTAAAATTCATTTGGTATAACTTTAAGGAAAAAACAATTTTTTTTCCTGTGCATCATACTCATGAGTCGAGATGTTAGATATTGTGTGTTGTACTAAAGGTAAAAACCTCTTAAAAGAAGTAAAGAACTTATGCTGCGGTTTGAGAGGAAAAAAAAATAAAACAGGCAACCCCCCTCCAGACCTGCTCTTCACTGAAAGACAGTGCTTATTGGCAGCAAGACTTCCATTAAGAATATATTATTCCTAATGCAATTTACATTTCATTTCATTCTTTTACTGGAGCGCCGAATGTTGTCTCAATACCAGTGCACTAATAATGGGTGAAGAAATGGGTAGACAGGGAAAAATATAAAAAGCTATAAAATTGCACTAATTGTTCTGTCTGAAATGTAACTCTTGCCAATTTGATTTTTTTTTTAATCTGTATTTTTTCCTACATTCTATTATAAACATCCATTTTGATGTCTTTTTAGAATTGGGTTGTTTTATAACTATTTTAATTGCTTTTCCATTAGTCACCTTAGTGATGTGGAACAAACACTTCAACAAGACCTAAGCTGAGCAAACCTCTCTTCAAATTCGGTTGGCCCTTAAAAGCCAAAGACACGCTTAGAGTTGTGCCTTGATTGCTTGAACATACGTATCATCTGGAAAGAAAGAGCCACTTCTTCTGGATACGTAGTCAGGACAATCAGGAAATCTGTCGCTTCTGCCTGAAGTATTTCATTCACCTTGAAACAATCTTGGCTATTTGTGTCACTCATAATCTACATACAATTTGACTCGTACGAATGTTTGTCAATGGAAGATGAAAGCTGTAAAAACTTGCTGAATTCAAATTTGGTTTTTGCCTTGCTGACTTTTTAACAAATATTTTTTCTGCTCTTGACAAATACAGGCAACGATAATGAATTGAGGATAAGCAAGAGACCTAATTAGGTAAGTGCCTGCCAAGCTCTTTCACCTCTTCACTCAGGAATCTGTGTGGACAGCCCAAGTCATCGCTGCCCAAGTAGGAGTTTGTATTTTGATATCTAAACTAATTATACCAAACGCTCTGGTTTGTATAACCCCATGTACTTTCTTATCTACGTTCAGCAGCATGTCATGGAAAGAATGAGCAAAGTCTGAAACATGAGTACAAGAGCAGACAAAATGAAAGAACACTGAGAAGAGCTTGTCAAGCCCCCATTCTCCCAAGGTTGGTAGTGAAAAAAGCTGATGTGAATCTTTGCTGATTCCTCTCAAATTTGATTTGGGAGGGGGGAGAGATTCTGAAAATATTGAACAGTGATATTTCCAGAAAGAATTGTTTTGATTTTTGGTTCTGAAAAATCTTTAAAAAGTATCTATTTAAATCTTTAAAAAGTATCTATTAACATAAACCAGAAGATCAATGTTGCAGTAAGTCTTACCAGGAATTTTCTGGAGCACAAATTTTTTAACATCTGTGGAATTCGTTTCAAATCATTTTTTATGTTGAAAAACTCCACTATTTTGTTCTCTGTGCCATCGTGTAAGGCCAGCTGCCTTTGAAACCGAGCGCTGAGCTCTGCCTTCCCAATTCCTTCAGCAAAAAGATCCACAGGAGAACTAGGATTCACACGCAGCCGGTTGGGCCGGACTGAGATGATTTAATTGTCCGTTCGCTGCATAACCTTTTTTTTCTGCAGGGTTTGAGGGAGAGGGAAGGTGCAGAAGGCTTACAGGTGCAGAGGTTTTCTTGAACTCGAGTGCAAGGAAAGAGACATTCTACACATGTTTTGAGAGGAAAAATAAGAAAAATGGTACAGACCTCCTCAGTGCTGAAAGGCAGCACTTGAAAGCAAACTGTATTGTAATAGACCTGAGCTGCAAGGAAGCTATCCTAGTTACGCTGGAGAAATGGCTCTGTGCACGTGCAAAAATGTTAGCTGTCCTCTTAGGCCATGAAACTCAAGCGTGTTTCCCTCTTGGATCCTTCCATCATGAGGTGGCTTTTCATGTCACAGTTGGCAAAGTTCAGTATCTCCTTAGGGAAATTTTGGAGCCCTAAGCAGAGGAACTGCCCTCCTGGTTCAGCCTTGGTGTCTGCCCACTCTGATGGCTTCTTCTCCAGAAGGTAGGTTCAAGGTGCACCACAGCAGCCAACAGTCAAGCTCTGCTTCCACAGAGGTCTTACACCAATCTCTTAAAACATAAATCCCTATCTATTTAAAATAAATTACTGGATAGAAAACATGCAGCTCCAAACATCTTTCTGTTTCCCCTAAGCCACATGGCAGCACTTGTCCCCAGTCTGGGGTACAGACAGCTGTGGGGTGCAGGACAGGCAGTAACACCGCAGTGAAGTGAGTGTTTTATGCTTTTTGTTTCTACATGCTGCAATTTTCAAAACACATCTGCAGTCTTTCTACCATGGCAATATATTTTTCTTAGCTATAGAGCCTTTAAATGACCTCAGCCTTAAAAAACCCCAAGCAATCTGCAGAAAATAACCATCCAGGCTGACAGCAAGACCAAGGGTAGCAGGCGCAGGGTCAGTAAAGCACTGACTTCCTGGAAATATTTAGAAAGTAGGTGTCATTTTGTGAACAAAAGGGGCTAAAACCACCGCAGAGAACCTGGCGTGAGAAGGTACTGCACACGCTTCTCCCAAGACCATGACCATGACACCTCTGCTCACGCCATGCCAGCCCTCACCTGCTGCCCAGGAGCCAGCCAGTGCTCTGCTCCTGCACTGTGCAAGCATCAGCCTTGCAACCAGGGAGTCAAAGCCGTCTTATACTTGCTGCCTAATCGGGACTTTGAGCTGGCATTTCCAGAAATGAAATACTAATGTTTAACAATTAATTAGTACAACTGCATCAATCTCAGGTGATTACCGGGAGAAGTGATTGTAATTTGCACTTTTGGATTGCCTACAAAGACACCTGTTTTTAACTCATATTGTTTTGGTTGGTGTTATTTTTTTTTCCTTACATGACATTAACGTGAGTATTTCTACAGGCATTTTCATTTCTGAAGGGAAGCAAATTGTGCTTTGCATTTTAATTTACCATGACAACTGATTTTCTCCTTCTAAATAATTTCTTAGAAACATAAGAAATTCCTACTTTCACTTGCCATCTTGCGAACGGCTCATCACCGGCCACAAAGTGCACAGCCTCTGTCTCTGTGATGTTCAGGAGAGGAATCTGGCAGTCAACAGCCTCAGAGCTGAGAAAACCTGCTTTTGTGGTTTCTTGTTCTCTTGATATCCATTCGCCATTGAGATGCTACAGTAAAACAGAAGGAGAGTGCATAAACTGAAGGCTCATATAAAGAAATTCCAGTTGTCAACATATGTTTATATTTCTAATTAATAATATAAGGCATTTCCAGATGGTTTATTTAAAAGAAATGTTGCTGTTACTATAGCCACAGAAAAGAGCAAGCCATGCTCATCTATGCATGCAAGCGGTCTATTGATTTAGGAAGCGCTGTGGTCTGAGCTTGGGATGAGCAGCTGGGATGAGACAGGGTAATGTGGTGGAGCGACTTTGTGTTTGCTCCTGGAGCCAGCTCGTTGCTCCTTGAAGGCGATGCCAGCTACTTATCTAGATCAGCTGCAAAAGATATCACTGCTTGTTAAGAGCCTACGGAGCCCTAAGCGGGCATGGTAGGAAAACCTCAGCTGTGCCTCATTAGCATGTTAGCACTGAATGGGAATCAGGCTGAATATCTTTTATGAGGTGGATTTATGAGATGAATCAAACACTTCATATCTGAGTATGCTGATATGCCAAATAATTCAGTCCTAGAATTGCCTGTGTATGGTTGTTTTATAATAAAATTATAATGTTAGCAGAAGAGATGGGTTTAATACTCATTAAAACTTCTGAATCAGTATCGAACTATGACTACAAAAATTCAAATAAGAGCCTCTGTAACTATGTTGAGGAAACCTTATATTTAACCACAAAACTTAGCATTCAAATGTGTTTAGAAAAACAACCAAGCGTACCGATTCCAGATGCACAAAATGAGAAATAATATTGTGATTTCAAGCTTCACCAGACTACAGTGCAGCTGAACCAAACAAGAGTTAAACAAAATCCCGCAGAGAAAATTAGCAAGAAGGTATAGCTGTGCATTTCCAAGGAACCAGTCCTGGAAAGGGATGAATCTCTTCAGCTCCCCTCGCTCGTAGCAAATGTATTGGCAATGGGTTTTGGAGGTATTTGCACCTCGCTGTGGCAGTGAGAGATGATGGCACTTGGCACGGTTGAGGGTAAAAGACTTTAATATAAACACATCGAAGTTTGACTGTATCATCAATACTTCACGAGCCCATGGGAAGTTGCTTACAATTAATCTGGTGACCTCGCAGTGCAGGTTGGGCGACTCTTTGAAGCCGAGGCCAAACACCCGGATCCTGGTGCAGTCGGATGCTCGGACGTCACAGAGGCCCCCGTTCTCTAAGCCTGTGATTTCCAAAGCGTGCTCTGAGAGGGTGAGATAGATATAAAGCTTTAGAGAGTAGCACTTACATGCTGTTCTGTTCTGGTTTATCAGAGATTTTGTTGTTGTTGTTCCTGGTTGTTTTAGTTTAATTCTTTTTCCTTGGGCTCTTCCTTGCTCCCCTGTGAATTTCTCTTGAAAAGAGGAGCAGCAGTTGTCAAAATGGGAAGCAGCAAACCTCCATTGAATAATTGCCCTGTGTACCCAGTACTGCAAGATGTACCAGTGAGCATTATACGGCTCATGGAATCAATTAACTGAAGCTGCGGCTTCATGCTAAAAGGTCTCCAGTAGCAATACTTCTGCTGACCCAGGTAACAGGATGAGAGGACAGGGTGTCATGCCATAGCATAGAGAAGCATGAGAATGAGAAGTGGAAATATCTGAAGATGACCGTGCCACCAACCTCCTCATAATGTGAAACAGCAGTGCAAAAGACAGTCCTTTTTTTTCAAAAGCTATGGATGCAATAAAAGTAATGATCCACAAAGGAATGCTTGCTTGCAAGGGTTAAGTCATTAATGGGTGGCACTCAGCTCTGCACAGTGTCAGCACAAATGTCATGCACCAGCTAAGTTTCACTTAAATCCTATTCTGAGGCCTTAAGTAGGGCTTAAGTGATGTACAGCCTGTGCTGCCCCCCTTACAAGGTTGTATTTCACCCATTACTGTTTTTAATAAGTTTTATGATTCTCAGGTAAACATTCATTTCTGTTCTGTTGTACTTTCAATGGTATTCACCATTTAAAATAGCTCAATGCTTTCATATTGGGGTTGTTTTTACAGAGTCAAAATGCAAGTTCATTGGATGGCAGAATTCACATCTTTACTTTAGAAAAAATATAATTGGGCAGATATTTACATCGGCACCAGCCCAGTGTAGTGCAAGCTGTTTTCCCGGTTACATGGTGGGGAGAGGCTGCTTAGCTTTTTGTCTTCCCTGCCCCATCACCACTGCTCTGGCAAAGCAATATTGCCCATCAGTTTTCTCTGAGCTGTAGCTTATCTAAAACAGAAGCTCTGTGTCGCCTAATATTTTAAAGGTACATTGGTTCAGCTCTGATTCAAGGAGCAAAACGCCCTGAGCTGAGTTGAAAACCTTCCCCAGTACTTTGCGGTTCCTTTAGGGCCCTGCTGTTTAAGCTGTAACTAGGATGAGTGCAGTTTAAACACCGCGATCCCACCAGACTGCAGCCCGTAAAAACATAGCTGCATGACTCTCGTTTTTCCAGAGAGAGGAAGGAAAGCAACATAAATGTGAAAAATAGTGGAAAGACTTTCTCTGTACTTCTGAAACACTTTTAGCTTTTCTTTCTTTTATTTTTTTTTAATTGATTTTATTGCAGCAGTATTAGCAGCACTGTTGGACACTTTGCAATATTTACAAGAAGAGAAATGGTTTACAGCTTATCAGCATTCATCAGTTAGTTGTGGATTCCTGTAATGTGCAAAACTATTAGTCAGCTGTAGTGAATGGTTTTGAAAAATTGCCTTCTTCTGTGGTTAGTGCATAAAAATTAAAAAAAAAAAAAGCTTCATTATGTTTTTCATGAGATTTTAATAGTTAGCCCCACTAGTACTGAGGTAGCTGGGATTGCATTAACATTTTCATTATCATTGCAGATTTTCAGGCTTCTGTGGGTGAAGTGAAACCTCATAGCCTGGGAAGGAGCGAGGCACAGGAGTGTGCTCCTGCAGCCATTCCTCTGCCAGGAAGGCACTCTCAGGTGGGTTACTTGTCGATGAGCCCTGCGTGCTTCCCCGAGGGTTTCCTTACATCTTTATGAGCATCCTGACACTACAGCGGCACCGTTGTGTCAGGGCCAGGGCAAGATTATCCAGCCTCAATGCATTTTGAAATTACTTACAGTATCAGCATGGCATTTCGTATTTATTTCTCTCAAACCATTCTGTTCACACTTTTGTACAGCATCTTTAAATGGATCTAAATCTGGAGGAAATATGTTCCCATATATGCTTCAGATATCTTCTCTCAAGACTTGCCGGTTATTATGGGTTAATTGGGATGAAAATGAGATTTTTTTTTCCTGGTGAAATGGGTGAAAGGTTCAGGGAAGTAAAATGCCCTTCTATTTTCTGTAGTTTGATGAAGGTGGGGAAGAAGGAGGGGACTGAGCTGTTGTTCGAGTGGGCTTTTTTCTGTTACCTCAGCCGGCCATGTCGTGCACTGCCTGCTTCAGCTGGGAGTGCTCTAAAGGGAGGAATGTACAGCGCGGTTGTGTGGGAGACCATATTTAATTTAATGCTCTATTCCTTTATTTCTGGCCAGCTGAAATGTGGTACTGAGGAGGTGGTGGAGTCCCCATGCAGATTTTTACCAAGGCCTTTCGCAGGGAGTGTTGGGAGGAGAGGAAGAAGAGGGAGAAAATCTGATGGAAAATGAAAGTAATTATAATGACTCATTTTTAAACAAATGGATGCTAGAGTTCAGACCTTAGACCTCAGTATAGGCAGTACACTCCTTTTGAAAACGGTCATTATTTTTATCTAACTTTTTTAAAAATGAGATATCACGTTTCATGGGCGTAGGAATTTTAGGCATTTGTTTTTAATGTGGTTTTCTGTCTGTCTTTGCTTTCTACTTTTGGCATACATTAGCCTGTTTCAACCAAACGTGGAAGGTGAAATCTCAATGACATTAGCTTCGGAAAAGTCTGATGACAGGCGGTAGCTGGTACTCAACCATACAGATCCTGCTCTTCCTGGGGGAAACACAATCAAGGTTCGTCTGTTGTTCATCGCTCCCCGTGTTAGCGGGTGGGTAGTTAATAAGCCTGTGCACGGCATACGCTCGTGGGCCAGGGAGGTGGAGATGTGAGAAGGAAATATTGGAGAGCCTGAAAAACCCTAGCAAAAGAGCTGCAAGTAGTTCAGTGGGAGACTGGAGGGGAGAAAGACAGGACCAAAGCAAAGAGCTGGGAAATATCACAAAGGTGAGAGTAAGGGTTAAAGTGCAGATATCCAGAGAAACTGGAGGTTGTAGAGACCTGGGGTGGATGTCTGATGTCTGCGGAGGGGCAAGTTAAAGAGGCAGGTGAGAAATGTGTGGGAAATCAGGCAGTGCATGGAACAAGCTTGTGAAAAGTATGATCTGTTTGAACATTAACAATTTATGTTTAGGAGTGTGAATGCCAAAATATAACAAAATCTGGGACAGAACATCCTCCTTTTCTCTGTATGGCATATAGGCCAAAAATGTACTTTGAGTCTTACTGGTAGGTTAAAAACTGAAGCTCAAGGTAGCACCTGGAGCTCAGATGGGTGGCAGAGTGCAGTCACGTTATGGAGGAGGATTTAAGGAGCTGTGTGATCACATTCGCTGGCTCAGACATGGGCACCTCAATGCATTTCTAATGCCTGGTCTGTACACACCCCAAGTAAACACACCTGAAATGCGTCTGTCACCTGGTAGAGCATCGCACTCGGACACTGATGAACAGCAGGAGATGTTGAGGAAAAAAGTAAAAAAAAATACTGAGTTTTAATAAAACTGTCTTGGAATAAAAAGTAGAGAAGAATTTGGATTTGAAGGTTGCATCTAAAAGGCCTCCACACTAGACAGAGGTAAGGGGTCTGTCCTCTTTGGTTTGCAATGCTTGTGTTGTGCCTCCCTCGACAGGCACAGACCCTCTCGGTAGGGGAATTTGCAGGAAAGAATAGTAAGTTCACTGCACTGGCAGTGCTGACAGTGCAGTTTCTTTCTGTAAGCATTTACATGAGTCAAACCTGACAAGGAGCCCAGGCTACATAATAGACTTAAAAAAACCCTGCATAAATACACAATTGGTTTCATAGATATTTGTTGTAGTGTATTATGTAAATAATAACTATGCACAGATGTAGAAGTAAAATGGAGACAGTTGACACAAAATCAAGAATCTTGCAAAACTACACTTACTGAAGTCTTACTGACAGATAGATGTGGTTCGTGTTGGGTTTCCACTTTTGATTAGAAAAATATCCTAGCACAAATAAACATTATTCTGCAGTGTTTGAAAGCTATGCATGCAACTTTGGGCTGGAGCAGCAGACCTGAAATTAAAACTGGCAAGAATTTTGTTCAAATAAAGAGAAGGAAATGGTCTGCCTTGCTTTTCTTGATCAGGATAATAAATAAGCAACCTAAGTCATGAAAAGCAAATCAAGAACCAGGTCATAAGCGTTGGGTATGGTCACAGCCTTGTTGAAGTGCAAAAGAAAATTGCCCATATTGTCCAATTGCCATATCCTTGAAATCATTTAGCTGGTTGAGCAAGCTGCTGTGACAGAGTTTGCTGGCGTGGTTGTGTTCAGCTGGCTATTGCAGCTATGAGGGTTCTGGATCAGAGCAGGCTGATGCTTAGTTATCTCACAGCGCGGACAGAACAAGTCTGAATCTGTGCAAATACATGCACAAATACTGTATTTCTTTCTTTCGTAGGTAGAATTATTTCAGCAGTCGTATTCACAATTATTGAATGCATTATTCTGGAACTCATGGTATCTCTAACCTAAAACTCATTTGAAAATCTTCCCTAAGAAAAAAGTATTAACAGCTATATGCTGTTTGCCAGGATTTTTGCATATCACTGACCTCCCTGGCTTCTAGATGAAGACTGTGTTTGTTACTGCTTCCAAAACCAGTTCTCAAAGAAGAAGAGTTTGTCATAGAACCGAACTATAGACCTATGATCTTTAGCTGACATGGAGTGAATCTGGTTTTCTGCTTTGAGGGTCTCTAGTACCGAGGATGGATTGCAGAAGTGAGCCTGGGAGAGTATGGGAAAGGCATTTTGCAAGTACTCGCTGCATGTAAGAAATGGACTGGCTCAATTTCACACTGAAAGCATCCATGTGCCGCAACAATATGGGAGATTATTTTTGCTTTAGAAAGCTCACTATGACATTTTATGTCTATTTGATCCTTCTATTTTTAAAAGGCTTGCCAGCAATTTCCTTCAGCAATAGAAGGGAAGAGAAGTGCTCTGTTAACTATAGAGTATTTCCTTTTTTCTAGGCCTGGATAGGTGGTAAAATGTAAGATCTGGTTGCGCATTCACGGCTTTTACTGGCACACCAAAGCAGGTCTCAGTTTCAGTCCCTCGAAGGCACGTCAGGGCAGAACCCCTGGCAGCATCTTGCGGCTCCCCACGGATGCAGTGATGCCACTCGAAGGGATTTGGGCACGAGGGTGCTCGTGGGTGTCATGACGGTCCTTATGTCCACTCTAGTATCCACTTGGTTGTTTTTAGTAATTTTCTCACCGTTACAGTTACTGAATTAGAATAAGATCTGGTTATTACACTTGGGTTTTTATTCACAATCGGTTGAACATTCTATGCTGGTAGATTGTGGGTTCTTTACACAACATAAAGCATGATATAAAGGCGTTGTAAGTTTGCTCTGAATTTCCAGCTTTGGTCAGTTTAAATCAGACCTTTTAATGTTTTGCAGGGTTTAATTCTATAGCTTATAATTGTCAGGAATTTGTTAGTTATCATGTGTACGTGTGTGTGAGTATTTGGGGAAGGGGGATGTTTGTTCAGGGTTTTTTGTTTTGTTTTGAATTTAACAAGATTTAAGGCTGAAATTTCCCACGGTGCCTGCAAACAGCATGATGTAAAGAAGTTATAGGCATACATCTGGAGTGTCTGGCTTTGGTCAGTTTAAATCAGACCTATAATTTTGTAAACAAAGAAGTTATAGGCATGCATGTGGAGTGTCTGGCTTTGGTCAGTTTAAATCAGACCTATAATTTTGTAAACTTTTCTAGCATTTAATTCTATATACTTCAGAAAATGGTTTTGTTTAGCTACATGTTTCACTGAACTGCTTCCACTGCTTTGCATTAAAGCAAATAAACTAATCACAAGAAAAGACTAATCTCCCTGATCTGATTTGCAGGGAATAGTATGGATCACTGAGCATGCAACCTTCCATGTCCCTTATCATGAGGATTTGATATCCTTTTAAAATTCGGTTTCTATTGACTTTGTAACTATCAAGCTAATAGCCCTCTTCCCGCTCAGTCAGGTCTGTGCTTTGAATGGAAAGAACTGGGAACAGTAGATTAAGGCTGGTATTGATGTTTGCCTTTTCAGATGCGTGTTTATTGCATCTGCACCATCAAAAAGTAAACTAAGATTGCTATGAAAAGAAGAAAAGCTTCAAAACTAACATGAAGCTTGTCAATCCCTGAGAATTACCCACAAATATGTTTTATGTGACTGGGAAGAATCTGTCTCCACCAGTATAATACAGGGTACACAGGTGTCAGTCAGGATTCATCATGGTAGGTTAGGTTCACAATTGTTTTTTTCTTTTGATTCTTACCTATGTTTCTTTTGTAAATTTTGTATTTTTTACTAAAATTTTTGTGGTTGGAGGTGTTCATTCGTTCTAAAAGCACGAGAGTGATATTTTCAACAGCAGGTAAGTCCTATGTTCAAAAAATTATGTTTGTGATCATGACCACTAATACTACCTTTGTTTTTAGACTGAAAAGAATATATTGGTGTAAATTTTTATGGCCCAGATCTGTAGATACTGTAGAATAATTTTATTCATATAAGATGCCATTATTATTAGGTTTCATAGCTCACTCAGATGAAGATCACTTCTCTGTAGATATCTGGGAGAAAGAAACAGTATTACAGTATTTCGTAAATAAACTTTTTTTTTTTCCAGTTTGCATTCAGTATTAAATCATAAATTGGTTTAATTAAGAAAAAACTGAATAACTGAAACCAATAATATCTTGAATGCTTGATATGTAGTTTCATATTTATTCTTTATCTGTTTTCCAAAATTATCCAGTAAGCTGAGGAAAAAAATTATATGAAGTGCAGAAAACAGGTCTCAAAATAAAGGTTTTCATTTTCAAGTTATATAGAACCTCTTTTACAAAGTATTGATATCTTAGTGAAACTTCTTTAATGTCAGTTTGAAGGAAATAAGAATATATTCTTAATAACTTTAAGCTCCATGTAAAGAACACAACCCCAGCGGAATGGAAGCAGCATATTAGAAGTATGTTTTATACCGCAACAAAATATAGAGATCTGCAAGTGTTCCCTGCTTTACAGAAATTATTACTGGGAAAAAAAATGTATTTCATAGAAACAGTTGAGTTACCTTCTAAAATATAATATAATAATACTGCCTCACTGTCCATCAGTTTTCAAGTGAACAAGTACGTATTTGAGGGAACGTGGCGGGCATAGGCATAGGAAATTTTCAAACCTCCCTCAGTTGGTTAGATAAGAAAACTCAACATTGTGGAATGGAAAAGACAATAATTAATATGAGAAAAAAGGAAAAAGAAAAGAGCATTTGTAAAAAGATCTTATTTTTTCTTGATAACATAAACTTCATCAAAGTAGTAACTGTGACTTTGCTAATACTACGTCCACCAAAGTCAGTGGAATTATTATAACGAAGAGGAGAGTTAGGCCCAATGACTTATTATTTGAAAAGAAAAACAGCTTTTTAAAGAATAATGCCATTTATTTTTTTTTTTTAATAGTAATAGCACTCTGTTTTGGCAAGAAAAGTTTAGTAGTAGTAAGTATGGTGTTTGCTGTTCTCACAAGCATGTTTGACTCTTCTTTTGAAATCCAATTTTTAAAAATTGATACAATTAATTGTTAAAGTATATTGCATCCTCACTACTGTATAAAGTGTTTTGCCATATTAGCCCAAAGCTTGGTTGTGTTTTTTCTTTGTTTACTAATCTAAACAAATGTTAAAACCGGGTCAATTCCTGTGGAGAGGATCAGACAGAAATTCCACAATTCCAGGTAACTCTATTTCTGAGGCTTTTATGATGATATAAAATGTAATTGTCCCTCAAAGGTCTGGTCACACCAGCACCACAGGCTGGTCACAGAGACAGAGGCTACCACCTTTACATACAGTGAGTAGTATGTTTCTTTGTAGATATCTTGGTGATTTAAGAAATTAATTGTTTTTCTTTGAAAAGTCTAGTATGCATGTTTTACTTGTATAGTCTAATTTATGCACGGAGAGCTTCTATTGACCCAATACATCCTAGCGGCTCCTTCTGTGCTGTTGTGATGTATCACATCGGCAAAACACATATTGCATGTGCCAAAAAGTATCCATTTCCTTGACAGAATAACAGCCCTTAAATAATCATTATGGCACCATGATCTGGAATTTAAAGACCACTGAATTGATAGAAGTAGGAGAAACATATTTATTTCAAAGTCAGATATTTGATGGAGAGAACTGAAATACTCTGTCCCCTTTCAGCTGAGGATCTCAAAACAATTTAAATAATTTCTGTAAATGTCTCCCTCATGTTTTGTCCTTGAAAAGAGGAATTAAGCTTAAAAATAAAACACAACTATATAAACGATGAGATTTCTATAATACATATTTCATCCTCCACTTGCATGACTGGCCTGATTAAAGCTCTGAGCTTATTCTTCCAAAGGGAAGAGACATCTTCGTTTGGAAAACCCCACCTGAAGAACTGTAATAGCCGACCCCATACTTTTGCTCAGTATAATTTATTTTTTTAAATAGTTAATGCTTTAATTAATCTTATTTAATTAGAGCACATGAACAAGACTCAGGCCAAAGCAATATGAGAAATTCAGAAAGGTCTATATGAACATTCTAAAAATAACAGTGTAATTCATGTAACTGTTGTTGCAGGCGGGTCTGAGGGACCTGGGTGGTTGTGGTTCACAGCTCTGAAAATGCACTTGGGTTCACAGAACTTCTTAACAACACTACTGAAATTTATTGATATGAAAATGGGATATCTGTAAGTGTATTAGGTAAGTGTTAACTTCTCACCTTCTCACCATCATTTTTGCTCTCTTTGATTTCTTTGCTGGCTTTTTTTTTTCCCCAGAACTTTCCACATAGAAATTTAAACTTCAAGTGTCATTACTTCACTGAAACTAATTTGTCCTTATTATTCCTCATTACCTTTTATCTTGTAATTGCTCTTTAGAGCTTCATACAATCTGCATATTACATCCCTCTATGTATGCTTTACTAGTCCTGGTTTTTTTTTTTTATAAGCAACATGGTCAATATATACAAACGGTAAGCACCAACCTGATTTGCTATCTGCAGTAATTGGATTCTGCGTTTAATTACAGGTGGTAATGACATTTTAAGCACCTTATACAGGTGTTGGGGGGGGGGGTTTATGAAATGTTAAGCAACATTAAGAAAGTCTAAGCTTCTGGAGCATTGCCAAATTTCAGAGGTGCCTTTCAACTCCAAATTGCAGTTTTCATGTGAGGATAATTATAGCTCTGGCCACCTGGACTGCTCCTGTTGGAGTCAGGCAGAGCAGAGGTGTAAGCCTGTCTGCAAACCACACTTTGCATCTTCTCTCTTTCTACACGTTTTCATTTAAAATTATTCCAAATATGTTATGGGTTGTATTCTGATCAATAAAAATACTGCACGGACATCTTTTTGTGTATGTGTGCTGGTCAAAACCAGTGGAAGAATATATATATTTTGTATTGGCAGAGTAGCTGAGATTGAGTGACCTTGGAAAAGATATTTGAATTATGTTGATGGCCTCCTTGATCTTGGGGGAGTTTTAATTCACATCTATAATTCCAGCCTGAGAAAATTAGACGGAGATTTGTTTTGGAGCTAATGGGAAAATATATGGCCAGCAAAAGGAGTTGCCTTCTCCTTCATTACTCATGTAACTTCTACTGGAAAATAACTGTTTCCTAACAATGGCATTTAAGAGTTAGCCCTTCCAAAATCAACATACGTTTTTCTGTTTCTTTGGTCCTATCTTTTTAAAAGAAAGTAAAAGAGGTAGCAGTTTTATATGTCCTGCCGAAACCTAATTCAGTTCTTAATTTCTCCTCCTTTTCTTCCCTTCCTACAGAACCTCTGCTGATTAGTACAAAAGCCCAGAGGCTTATCCCGCCCGTGCCTGCAGAGTGCTGATTGCCTGCGCGCTGCCAGCCAGGTCAGGATGCCTGAGCTGCCAGTTAGGGGGCTCAAGCTGTTCCTGTTGGAACACGCAGCTTTATTTCTGAGATTGATCTTAATTCTTCATCTCTAACAGCCTTTTCTGGTGTGAAATCCTGGCTTTAGTGACGTCAACAGGACTTCAGTCCTGAGGACTTCCAGTCTTTTGAGCTGCTGTTTAAGAAGCACATCATTATTCTGTGACACTGTATGACTTT
This sequence comes from Fulmarus glacialis, assembly GCF_000690835.1. NCBI lineage: Eukaryota > Metazoa > Chordata > Aves > Procellariiformes > Procellariidae > Fulmarus > Fulmarus glacialis. Next base: position 165,724 of record NW_009216194.1, on the reverse strand, counting down.
TCCCTGCAAATAGGTGTTACATCACATGCTGTCTGTGTGGAACATTTCTGCCTATGAAATGTAAAAACAAGCAAATATCTTTAAAAAATGTTGTGAATAAAACTCAAAAATCAAGAACAGCTAAAGGTGAAGCTCACACTAATATCTTGTTCATCTGTACCAAATTGACTAGCTGACCTTTTCTAAGTATTATCATTTCAGAGCGATGGGCGTGCCAGACCTAAGATTTTATTTCTCCTTGTAGGGGATCTGACCTCTGGCTGGATGTATAGATCTGCTTTACATTGCATTTCCAAGACCAGGCACTTTTATAGATAGATGGTGTCTGTATTTTTGTACATACAGAAAGAATATTCTAGATCACTCCTAAATAAATTCATAAATAGTCTGTAATACATGGAGCTCATTGCAGTTCATCACATTGATTCACTCTAGACTGTGGCAGTACTTTTCCCTCTCCATAGTTAAGCTGAAACCAACTTCTTGTGTGAAGTCTTCTCTTAGCTTCTCTACAGTTATGCCAAAGACGAAGGAGAAGGTTCTGCAAGTTAAGTGTGCTGGTTGTTACCTTGGTTTTGTTTTAACTTTTCTGGAATATATTTTTTCGCAGTTTTGCTCAAAGTCATCTTGAACTTGAAAGGCTTCTCCTTCCCGTCATCTCTGTACCTGTAGTACAAAGGATGGACTAACCCAGCCACCAGGTCCCGCTCACTGCTGGGCTCTGGTGTCGCTGGCTGAGCTATCGCCCTCCCAGCACATGCTGGCATTTCACCAGTCTAGCGTTAGTTGGTACCAGGATATCTGGGAGAGGAGGAGGAATGACTACCAGAAGATGCATCCTGTTCTTAATTTCTTTATCAAGTATGCTTTTATCTTTGGTATCAGGAATTAAAACCAAATTATCCAGATTAAATTACTGACCCTCCTGTAAGGACATAATACCTTTTTAAATGCTTCTCCAAGGGATCCTAAAGCTGGAGAAGGTTACTCCAGGGGGCTGGATTCAAACCCTTGTGTTTTCGATCTCCCCGCAGGCCACTGCTTTCTAAAAGCACTACAGTCAGCTCGGTTTCCAGGGTCCAAAACTCTGCCTTTGGGCTATCGTAAGACAAGCATAAAACTTCTGAAGTAAGGACGAATTTGGAGTCCATTGTTTTTAATGATTATGGGCCTCTGTCAGTATTTAGGTGAAGAGGCATTTTCTGACATTGAGATCGCAGGTACATGCTGCGTATGCAGAAGTAGCATGCAAAGATTGTTGCACAAGCATAAGGTCAAATACTCAGAAATTAGTATAAGAGAAAAGATGGATTTAATCACTGGTCTGCACTAAAAACCTGGTGAGTATCCACTGAACATGCTGAGAAGTTAATTTTCAATGTTATGTTCCCCAAACTAAAGGAAGCCCTTCTCTTTAAAGGGACTGACATGACGACAATCTTCAAACCTTTACCACTGACATCATGGGAAATTCGTACTGCCTCCCACTCACCCATCATGTGGAGAAGCTGAGGATTCTTCTGGCAACATGCTTTGGGAAGAGCCAAGCAATAGCAATCTACAGATTCAAAGGTATATTTTACAAAGTGTTTTGCATCTGTGGAACCTGTGTTACAGAAGGTATTTGCAACTCTCCTGATCACTGCTGTTCCCATTTGTAAATACTGTGATGTGTTAGGTAAATTTGGTCAGGAAATGGATCCTCTTTATTTCTAGTGTCTTCATTTTTTGGGGAAAAAACAACAATCCAAACCAAATCCAGCCAAACAAACCCCAGGTTTTTATGTGAAGGAGAATCCTTCTTTAACAAACAAACTTTCAAAAACGTTAATGTTTTTTTTTTTCATTAGTCTGTGGGTAAAATTTTTTTAAAGTTTTATTTGCTTAAGCAGCTGCTTTTTTTTTTTTTCCCATTTTAATGAAAAACAGATTGTAAAATATTTTGAATAAATATTTTCTTTAGGATGTGGGACACACAATGAATTGCTAAGTAGTTTTATTGTATACAACGATATTTGGGAAACAGCAGTTCCTCTTTAAGTATCTGATTGTCATGCATAGAACAGCTCAGAGGTTTCCATGGGCTGACGGGTCTATCCCTGTGAACTGTGCTGCATGTTCAGGGTTTTACCATGTACAAGCTGGTAGATAGATTACAAGTGGAAAAAAAAAAAAAAAATCTGTATTTTGCAGAGAAGATTTTAGTGATTAAATTAATTCCACTAGCCTTAATAACATTGTGCATTTTTTGTTTGTTTGTTTGTTTTTTCTTCTGTACAAACATGTAAGTTCCTGGTGTATGTTCATGGCATGGAATATATCATGAGACTTACTCCTCTAGAGACGGACAGCTGTTGATGAGAGGGCAGCATATAATCTCACTAGTACGGTGGAAAAAAGAAAAATGAATGGTACATGTTCTCCAGGTCAGGTGCACCCTTGGGAAGATATACGTTGCACATGACAGAGTTATGCCACTACCTTTTCCTCAAGAGAAAAATAAATACTGGTGGCTAAAATGGCAATTTCTACTACATTTTTATTTAATGCTTTCTCTTCTGAGCTCGTTTTACTTAGCTAGAAAACATTCTTCTCCTTGAGTAGTAATTATTATTGTGTTCTGTAGGTTTTCTTAAATGAAAAATAATATTTGTATTTAACGTTTACACCCACAGAAAATATTCTACGGTATTAGTTAAAAAAAATACAAGTCCTTAGCCACAGCTAAGGTAATATGGGTTGTATACAGTGTGATAGAGAGAACAAGGGCCATTAGCGTTTTAAAAGAAATATTGCCCTCGAAATGTTGGGAAAACTGCATGGGAATTTTGGAAAAGGGCCTTCTGCCTTGTGTTAGAAAAGCTGCTGAAGCTGTCAGTGTTAATTTTGTCACAACACTAGAAAACTCACCCCCAGCAAATGGAGCAGAATAAGCAGTAAGGGAAATTTATACTTTCCTAATTGCAACAGTGCGGCTCTTTTGTGGGTCCAACACCAAGCTTGTGTCCCCCAAGGACCAGGGTAAGCACGAGGATGCTCGTGCTAAAAACTCAGCCTCCGTGAGCATCTCTCACTCGATGGAGACCTCCGGGAGCCTCGGGGCAGTGGAGCAGGTTTCCAGGTGAGTGGCGCTGGAGGGAGCAAGAGTCTGCCGGGGGGGAGTTGGGATACTAGTGACTCTTTGGAAAACTGGAGGGAATAATTTGATGTACTTTGAACTCTAATAAACCAGACTCCCAAAAGAGAAGTGATTTGAAGCAAAGACCAACTACCACGTTTTCCTCAACTGGAGAAAAGTGAAGCAAAGGCAGCAAGAGATGGACGAAGCAGCCAGAGCGGGGAGTAGTAACAGCTTACGGTGTGTTTGCCACAGCTGATGCATGTTTGTTTTCCACTTCTCACCTCCCTGTGCAATCTCAGGCCCTGCTCTGTACTCTGTCCTTGTTTATATTTGATGTCGCAGCAAGAAGACAAGGTGCCATTAGCTTTTACTTGAAAGGTCATATTGAAGTTATTTTTCTCTAATCTGAGGGATTTCAACCATAGCAAAGTAAAATAAAATTTAAAAATCTGGTCTAAGCAACTCTCCTAACCTGACTATATCACAGAGAAATAAAATTAAACATTGAATTGTATATTGGGCAATTACTGCAAAATTGCTCAACTCGTTTTTCAGTCACTGGTATCAGTTGTTCTCTGTGTGAATTCCTCCAGATTTAGGAAATGATCCTGCAAATTTTAGCCTGTCATTAACAAAAAACAAATATCCAGATATATTTTACCACTTTATAAATCAGTACACTGAAGACACGTTTATTGTGAAACACGTGGGTAATCCCACCCTGGCTAGTAAATGATTTGGAGTATCAGATGTGCCACTGAGCTCCCGGGGCTGGGTGGAGATTTGGATGTCTCAGCTAAGCCATGGCAACTGACCCTAAAAATGAGCTTTACCTGTCCTAAATACAGAATAATGTCTTAAGCATCGTAGAAAAAGGCTTTCCCCGACATTTGGGATGGGTTAAGAGAGCATACCTTGTCATTTCAGCTTAGCTGAAATACTGTTACTTCTTAAGCTGCAGGAACTCAACTGTACAGCTGAGCCTCAAGTACCTTTTTGTAACTTCAAGCATAAGCTTTTGTGGTTTGCTGAGGCAGGGCTTACATTTGAAATTAATGCTAACATTTATGCATGTGCCTAGTTTCAAGCACTGTCAGTACTCACATTGGACTTGGATTTATCCATTGAGGGGCTGAACTGTAAAGAAGAAAAAAACCTAGTGGGATAGTCTCCTGTGTAAATGTAATTCATAAATATTTGCAGAATCAGGTCTGCAGGTTCAAATATGTCCTGTAGCTATTTTATGGCTTTGACAATGTTACCTATTCATTTTGACACTTTTAGGTTTTTTTTGTTACTAGTACAGTGTTTGAAATTAATTTTCAAATTTTATTCTCCATTGATCAGGAAAAAAAAAGAAGTATCTATACAGTGTTAACATGAATATTGACCACAAGGTGAACGGGACCCACTTTTTTGTCAGAAGCTTGCTTGTCAGCATGCCGGTGATAGATCAAATGTAAAGAAAATCACTTCTGCAAAGCCAATTTGCTAAGGGGCTTGTAAAATCCATTTTTAAAAAGTTACTGAGGTGAAAAAGTGAAGGACCAGCCAACCAGATATTTTGATCGGCTCTTCAAGGTCAAAAACTGATTACTAATTCATCAAATATCTTACTGGTAGCACTGTTTGAAGAGCAAACAACTCTGTGCAGGTATTCTACCTAATAACTCTAATACTATGGAAAGATGGGTAGAGTAGGATAGGAACAAACAGAATTTTTTACTTACTTTTGGCAATGCTACAATCATAGGAGCTGTGGTCTTCAAAGCATTGGCAGCCCAGTTCAGTGCATTGCCCATTGCTGTTACAGAAAGCAGGACACCGGAGGACGGTGAGGATTTCCTCCTGGGTAGCAGATGGCTGATTTCCTACATGAAACCCTCTGTTTCTGTTTCCTAGCACTCTTCTTTCACATTCATTTTCCAAAAGGGCTGTTAGTGCCCTCACCCAAGCCACGTCATCTTTGAGCTGCAGATCTGAAAGGCATATATCAATTGCCTCATCCATCTGTTTTCCAAGGAGGCCTTTACACACTAAGCCAATGGTGGAATTTGCAAGAATTTGGTGGCAAATCTCCCGAGCTTTGGCGGCGGTTAGGCCATTGGGAGTGGGCCATGCCAGTGGAAGTTTTGTCCGAATCCCTTCAAAGTAATCCTCTGGGAAAAAATACGCAAAGCTCTCTGAGTCTCTCTGGCTTAGGCCATGCAATGAGCGAAGGGGTAAGTACTCATAATAGTCTTCTTGCCTTTTTGTTCTCTGTAGGTCTTCTGTTCGTTTGGTAGTGTTAATGGAACTGTCCTTTTTCATGGAAACATTGTGTGCAAGGGGTTTTAGTCGATCCTTGGGGCTACCTCGCTTTTGGACTAATTTAGGCAGATGTCTTTGATCAAAAGACTTGGTCGACAGTTTCTTGTCTTTTCTTAAAGTAGGCTCTGTTTCTGACTGAGTGACAAACTCTGGCGTAACATCTAGATACGGGATTGCAGAGGTGTAATCCACATGATCATAATGGCAACCAGAGGATTGAGGGAAAGGAGTCTGAAAGGCATTCAGCGCGTTTACCACGGGCACAGACTTAGTGCTCTGCTTCTGACATCTGCAGTAATTTTTCCTTTGCTTCCCCTCAGAAGGTGCTGGAGTCTTGTCAAATAAACTCCTCCCTGGAGGTATTCTGATTTACAAATAGAAAGAGATTAGAGGGAGGAAACTTTCAACAAATTAGTCTACAATACCAAGTAAACTTTCTTTCCCTTAGGCTGGGGAATGTATAAATTCCTAATCTACCGAAGTGCTTAAGAAAATGCTTAATTTTAATCTCTGTTTTCTTTAGTCGCTTTTGCACTGCCCTTCTTGGGTTGTCCTGTACATTTTTTAGCACTACATTGGGACTTTTTAGTAACAGATGCTTAAGTGCTTTGCTGGAGCGTTGCCTAACAGCTTGACTTCTCTTTGCAGAACTTTCTCTAAGGTGCAGGTTACCTTTTGCATATTGTACATGAAATAAGGCCTTGGATTTGTCCCTGGTGTGACTCAAATACAGTTTGGAGAATGACAAAAAAGATGTATTTGTTTCAAATGCTTTATTATGAAAATCATTTTTATCTATTTGCCTGTGCTATCCTTACCAGATGTTTCCTCTAAGACTTGGATCACTATATTTTTTCTTTTAAATGGTTTTTTCCTTTAAATTTTTTTATGCATACTTCATTTCATTCTTGTCTTCTAATGGAGCTTTCTTTGAGTTTTTCTTTTGACACAAAGCAGTTTTCTATTGATCGTAGGGCTAGGCTATCACATAAGGTAAGGTGATTTTTTTTTCCCTTTTTAATTTAGTCCAGCTTTAATGATGGATGAACTTCTAGAGAGTTCAGTTTGAATAAACAGTCATGATTAAAGTTTCTTTGGAAATTTCATGATCTTTTATTGATCTTATTTGTGCAGCACAAGAGGAATCCTGGAGCTTCATAGAAAAGGATATGTTTCTTATCCCAATAGTTGGCAGCAATTTATTTCCAGACAAATTTTAAATATCACAAAAAATGTGAATTATTTTGGCATTAATTTTGTCTTGCAGCCATAATGTAGAGATTTCAGGAAAGTGAAAGCATTTGCCAACATTTTGGAGCCAGACACTAGATTCTGTAGGAAGCGTAATTACCTTTATCCAATTTTTCCAATATATATTGAAAATGGCATATATGACATTATTATTTTGATCATTGATACAATACTACTTTTAAATAAAACATCACGGTGACACAGGCAAAATGAACCAATTTCTCTATCTGAAACAGGAGCCCAGACGTTTATGAAACCATTTTACCCAATGTGCGGGCACAGCAGAATACGATGTGATACGATGGGAAGGCTTTTGTGCTTGCAGAAATGCACAAGCTATTCTGCACTTTCCTACAGTCTAGGACAATAAAACATATTTGGTGATTGAGGAGTACTGAAACAACCTCTAGTCCTTTGGACAACGCGGTTTAGTGTCTGAGTGGGCGTCCGGCACGCGCTGTTCCTCCGGCTCTGCATGGTGGTCTTACCTGCAGCTGAAGCTGCCCAGACTCGCACCATGAACTAACTGTAAACCTAAATTAAGGCAGCAGAACTAGCTCTTTCTTTGGGGGAACATTACAAAAACTAGAATCTCTAGGTAAATATTGCGTATTTAATAAATAAACATAAACTGGCCCAAAATCAGGACAGAAACTTAAAACAAAAATGAAAATTTCAGCAAAATGAAAATCTTTTGCCTTGGTATTTTATTGAAACAAATTGCTTCGTTATTCCTGTATGAAACCAAATACCTTCCTTTGATCAGCTGTGGTCAACAGGGTGGGGGTATGTGGTGTGGAAAGGATGGAGCCACTGAAAACCCCGTCCTTCCTCACAGGCACACACGCTGAGAGCACCTCAGTGGGCTAGGATGTGCCTTCTGATCCCTGCATAAGGTGACTAGACTATCATTCCTCTTAGCTGCCCATTATAATCAAGGAAGAACTAAAGACAACGTTTTCAAACTGAGTTGGATGCTATTATAGAGAGACAGTTCAAAATTAATAGCATTGCTGCTGGTTTCTCAATAGATTTGAAAAATGGTTTGAAAAATGTATTTTACCTACTTAAAATACATGTTTTAAAATTCAGCTCTTCCTTGTCCGGATGCTATTCAAGGGCTGGGAGGCTCTGATGTTGTTTTATTGTTTAAAAGTTGTGTTGGAAAGCTGATGTTTAAAACAGATCTGTGGCATTCAAATTAATAGCATTGCTGCTGGTTTCTCAATAGATTTGAAAAATGGTTTGAAAAATGTATTTTACCTACTTAAAATACATGTTTTAAAATTCAGCTCTTCCTTGTCCGGATGCTATTCAAGGGCTGGGAGGCTCTGATGTTGTTTTATTGTTTAAAAGTTGTGTTGGAAAGCTGATGTTTAAAACAGATCTGTGGCATTCAGAGCC
>NW_009216194.1:87812-157604 GCF_000690835.1 Fulmarus glacialis | reverse complement strand
CCGAACTGCCAGATGGTGAGCACTCAGACTAGCTTCAGGTGCTGGAGAAAACCTAACATGCTTTCAGTATTATTTAAAATGAAATTTAAAACAGCAGCAAAGAAATCACCCTCCAGGTTTTGTTTTTTACTGCGCCATTTCTCCGGGGGTGGATCAGAGACCGATCCAGCCTCCTCCGGAGGTAACCTTAGCCTTTCCATTGGCTTAGTTGTATTTTTTAACCAGGTTCTGAAGGATCCTTGAGAATCCATCCTGGGGAGTACTGCGGGGTGAAACTCATCACCCTCTTGCCCTTCTGACTTAGCAGGAGCTTCTCCTGCCTTCCCTGAAGTATCTCCATCATATGTGCTGAGCGCTAGGAAACTCCTCACTGTTTTATAAGTAAATTCCTATATATTGTGCTTTGGCTTCTGATCTTGCAGCAAACTTGCTTTGAAGAAGTCCTCCTAAGGATTTTGTTAGCCCCTTTTTGGATAGTCGGCGGTTGATCGTTCTTGCACCAAACTATTTCTCCGTTTACCTTCCCTGAAGCAAGCTCTGACTGATTATCACATTATTAAGATGTTAAATATGGCTGTTGACTTCTAAATAGTGCCATTTTTAATAACAGGTTAAAATTGTCATTAAATAGCCATTATTTAGGTCCATTGAATATAACTAGAATATGGTAGAGGTGTTTGGTTTTTTTCTGAAATGCAATAGGTCTAAAATTTCTTGTTCCTATAGGATTCTTTGTGCTAAGTTCCCATGTACAGATTAAGTGGTTTGTTAAGGTGGTTCACCTTATTTTTCTTTATTTGCAAAACATATTTCACAAACAAAACTACATAGTCAACCAAACCCATTTTGGTTTTTGGAACACCTGTGAGGCACGTTTAGAGTTCAACAACAGAAATTAAAATGTGGGATAGGGACAGGGAGAGGGAGATGAGAGGGAAAGGGAGAGGGATATGTCAGAGCGCCAGACTCCTGGCTCTGGCTCCAGACAATCTGTCTCAGGAAATGCAAGTTTTTAGAGCTCACTGTCATCATTAGTAGAGTAGATATTAAGTTTTAGCATGGTACATATATTACCACACTTTGTCAAAATGTAACATTTAATCTGTACTCACATATTGTAATTAGCGTTCAGGAATAAAACAACAAGGGAAATACCAAACCCTTAATTAATCCCTATTGTCTGTTATCTGCATTTTCTAGTGTGGGTGAGAACCGCATTTTTTTAAACAGCTGAGTGTGATCTTACCACAGCTGTTAACATGACACCACTTGCGAATATAAAACTTCGCTCTCAGTAACTGCTTATGTGTATTGTGCTGGCTGAAAATTAATCCCCCGTGCTGTTCGGATGGTAATGGGTCTCCAGGCTTCCCTCGCTAGATTAAGGAGATCTCTCTGTCAGGTCATGAGGGGAGTATGTAATGAAATAAACCTATCAACACCCCTTGAAACAGTGCTACAGAGCACCTCCCGGCTGGGATCTTCTCTCACTTTGTACCTCCACTCCTCTATGAAGTCTTCCTCGGGCACGTTGCTCAGGTCGTTGTGACCGATCCCGTCAAAGAGGCCACACAAACCTCTGGTGCTGTTGAAGTCGCTGCCCGGCGTCCTCACCGTCAAACCCATTCCCCACTCACTCACGTCGGCTCGCACAAACGCTCCCGAAGGGAACAGGATCTGAAGAGGCAGAAAAAAACCCAGTGAACTGAGGCTGCTACCAAGCTTTTTATGCTATAAAATTGTCCCTTTCTATAAACAAAAATATCAAAGTAGGACATTAGCAGAGGTAATTTAAGTTCACTTAGATACACTATAAATATTTATTTGTGCTATTATTTAGCTTGTTTTCAGATTCTATGGCGCTAATATCTGATAGCATTACATAAATATAAAACTGCACGAGTACTTTCTTTTTAAATTAATAATTGCATCCATTGAAGTTTTCCACTGGTAAGTTACCAGCTAATTTTTCAAGCGACTGCCATGAAAATAAGGCCACCCTTGTGTCTTTGCCTGGGAAATAATTTCTTTTAGATAAACTGCCAAGTCTGAAAAACAGCTTTCTTCCCTCTGAAAAATCGTTTCATTTTCCAAGGCTGGATTACCCAGAAAATGATTGTGTTTTAAAGTGGATAAAGCAATTTTATCATTAAAGAACTTGGGTAGGCTTACACTGACCTTTAAAGAAAAAAAGATCTTGAGGTTAAGACAAAGAAGTAACTGTGTGGATAATGGATTTTTCAGATTGGTGTTCCAACTAAATAATAAAAAAATAATAATAAAAAATCTGTTCAACCGAAATGTATTTTTGTTTGTTTGCTTTATTTTTACAGGTAAAAAGGAAATGATTTTGAAACTGATCTGTGCCAGAAGTGGGAGCAGGGGCACTCTACCCTGGTAAGTAACCTTAATATTTTTTTTTGATCCAAAATGAAATGTTTTCAGTTAATCTTAAAAAGTACATTAAATAGTTGGAAACATCTCATTACAATAATTTCAAAATAATTATTTTCCTTTTTTTAAGTCACCCTGCCTAATCATAATTTATTCAGCCAAATAATATCCATTGCTTTTCTTTCTTTCAGTAAGGATTTTTTTGTCCCTTGTAAGTTCCTCCCCACCAAATCTATTCATATCTGTGAAGAAGCAGCTAGCTTATATTTGTATTTCTGTGCTGGAATCCAGAGTTTACGTTTTGGCTGCACTAAATAATAATCTTGCCCATTTTAGCTTCCCAGTCATCATTTCAGGCATGAGAATACTTTTTGAGGAGCTCTCCGTGACTGATCTCCTCGTCCAGCTGAGCGGAGCAGCAAAGTGCCACTGATTGCAATAATAGCCGGGGACAATATGTTTTGAACTCAGGCCCTCTGTGTTTTGATCAGGGCATTCAAAGAATCCTTTTTTCAAAAATTATTGGCCTTGGTGAATAATGGAAGTCATCATATAAAACGAGTTCTTTGAATACGTCAGAAGGTCTTGGCTGTACCTCCAGCTTGGGTGTACCTCCACCTTGGAAGTACCTCCTCCTCGGCTGTACGCTTCGCTTCCCAAGGTAAGTTTAAAAAAAAAAGAAAGATTCCCCAACATAAAGCTCAAATGGCCTGATGAGTTAATTTTTTCTTAGTGGTTTAATAGGTAGAGCAGGAGAACTGCAGTTGACACAGTGCTGGGTAGGATTTGATTTCCCTCTTCAGATAAACATGTGCCTTCTAATTACATGCTTTACTACAGGGAAGAGCATTTCCTACAAGGCTGCGTATAAAATCCTTGCAATCAGGACTGCATGAGCGGCTTCAGTCTTCTGTGTTGTCTGGATTAATATTTCCAGGTGTGGATTTATTTCAGGGCTGTAAGCCTTGCTCTTCCTGTTGCACCGGGCAAGGCGTCCCATCTGCCCCTGAGGACCTAACAACTGCCCAGGTTTTCTGTAACCCACCTGGATTTAACGCCGCTGATTGAGGCTTTGAAGAAGCTTTTTTGAGACCTCAGTTTGCAGAGCTATATAGTGACTGGCCGCTGGAAGCTGCTACCTTGCACAGAAGAGAGAGTGACTTAAGCCCATTCAAAGCACCAGCCTTGAACGGCGGGGGAGCGGCAGGGGAGCCGGCTCCTGCGCTGCGCAAGGTTGGCGACGGGCAACTGCTGAGCAAATCGGGATGCACCGCGCACAGCGGCCTGATCAGGGACCGTACTCGTTGCTGCACAGTTCCTACAGATTCAGAATCTGTATGCCCCATCAGGGCAGGATTCATGTCCGTGTCCCGGGGTTGTCCTGATTTATTTCACTGAGACTTACACAAAGTGTAAATGAGAATAGGGATTCCTTGCTAAGATTATTCTAGTAATATAACAGTAATTGTACTGCATTCAGTTGCAAAATGAAATAAGAGCTTGCTTCCTGCTTTTTCTCTATTCTATAATTAACAGACCTTCAATTACTATGTTACAAGATCTATTCCAAGTGAGATCACAAGGAGAGCCAAAACACAGGCACTCCCTGCATCGTTCTGGCTCTATTGTGGACCTATCTTAACCCAAAATATTTCCTGGCAATAAATCTTGATGATACAACTCGAGGATAAAATTATCTTCTTGGCCATAATTTGTGGCTCTTCTCCTCACCAAAGCCCCTGGTGCAGCCTGCTCTTATTCTTCCAGTGATTTCTCTGTATTAGTGTGGATAAGTGATACTTATGCAAAGTATGTTGTGGCCATATATTTTTAGGCAAATACTTTAAATTATACCAAATGTTGCACATTTGCAGCCCATTTTCATGGCTTTTGAGGGCTAACTGCGTCTGACTAATATTGCCTTACTGTTCCACTCTAAAACTACATTATTCTGCTACCTGTGATCTTTCCTTGAATATTTATACTGTAAGCTCTGCAAAGAAATTTGTTTTTTGTGATGCGGTTGGGTAGTGCCTAGCATAAACAAACTGAGAGCGGATTGCAGTACTGCAGAGAGTAAGTGACAATATTGTCATGCCGCTACGTCTCCGAGAAATTTCCAGAGATATTTGTTTTGTTTTACAGTTTCTTAAACTAACACTTTAACCAGCTTCTTCCCTGCATCTCGTTTTTCGGTACATTTTGCTGCAGGCGCTCTTATGGCTTCAGATAGATATTTTCGTAGCAACTTCATTAATAATTCAGAAATATTAAACTCACATTTTTAAAGAACAACAACAACAAGAGTACCCAAATATCCACGTACTGTTATTTTTCTCCCTCCGTAGGACTTTAGGATTTTGACATGTGGTGATGCCTCAGTGCTTTTGACGGCTAGCTGGGGTCTGCTCTCCCAAAAATGACCATTGCAGGTGTCCAGCACCACGGTGTCACCCCCCTCTCGCGCAGCTACGCCGCAATTGCAGGCGGTGGCCGAGCGGTGGCTTCCGCAGTCCCACTGCCGAACGTGTACTTCAAACGCCCGCGACACGCTCTGGCACAAAAGGAAGGTGCCGATTTTATAGTTATCGTAGCGCCTAAACAGCAACAAACAAAAAAGAGGATTTAGAGACCCAGAGCATCCACCTGCAATGGCTGTTTGTTGGTACTCGTACAACAGCGGTCCTTAAACAGGCCAGCGTGGTGGCTGGCCTCGAAGGAGGGAAAAATCAACACGCGGGGAAACGTTTCTCCGGCACCGTGAACAGGGGAACGCCGTCACAGTTATTAGCTGGAAGTGCATAAGAATTCATGTGAAAAGTGGGTGGCTGTCTCCCAGCTGCTGCTATGGCAACAGGCATGGATAAAAAGGATAAACATCTGATAAAAAGCAAATGGGAAAAAGTCCCTGCCTCCAGGCTTTAATAAATATGTTTTGGTTCTAACTGGATGCTTTACAGCATGATATTCTTCAAAGAAAAATCAGTGCTCACATGACCTTTTCTGTGACTAATCACTGGTTTTTACAAGACTGACTGTGGCTAGGTGAATACTTCATGTGAAAACCTGGGATTCTACTGAAAACCTGTTAAAATGAAGTTGGTTCCCCCCCCCAACAACTTCACTGTAAGCACAACTTTCGCTTTAAATGGATTGGCAATCAGCACAGTGCAGCGTGTTGAACAATTTGGGACTTTCATTCTTCTCCGTACAAAAAGTCCTTGCTCTGAGTGAGGCCACGAGCAGAATAACTTGAATAACTGCAGGTGTTTCGCCTTTGCACGAACCAGGTAAAACTCCTCCCGGCTGCAGCCCCTTGGCTTTCCACAAAGGGACCTGCAAGAGGATCCTCCTCTGCTTGTTCTTTGGTTTCTCACTCCATAAGTATGTCTTATTCTTACTCTATTTTGTTCTAACGAGATGTATAAAAGTAATCATTACTTTTGAAGTATACAGCTGTATACTTTGTATAAGCTGCTGGAGTTTTCTCCTCACAGCTGCCATCTTTAAAGATGACGGATTATTCTACTTCCTTTTAAGGCACTGCATTTAGTTTTAAACACGATTTTTAGGCAATTAAGTAGAATGGAAACTAAGCTATAAGCTCATAAGAATAAGCATTATCCTTTTCTACAACAAAAAAGATGTAAAAAAGAATGCATAAAATAACTAAACTAAATAACAGGATTATTTTTAAGCACTGTCATACAAACATCAATATTTTTTCAGTCTGTTAATGTTTTCTATACAGAGCAACAAATGGCTAAAGAACCAAGATTTTTTAGCATGTATATATCTGCATTTTATTTCTCTTCAGAATAAAAGCCATAGAAGACTATGTAGCTTAAAACACAGTAAGAACTTAAACTCCAACTGCTTTTCTCTGCTAGAAAACACATTTGACTTTATTTTTCATCTTGAAAAACTTTGTGAAGTTGGCCATAAAACTGTAAGATTTTGAATGGTTCTGTCTCATCTTATTTTCTAATCAGGTACATAAATCCTAAGTACACTGCGCAGATGCTGTTGCTAAGATTGATTAGAACTAGGGACATCATAAAAAGTAGATAATCTCTTTTAACATCAAGTACTAGCTCCACTTGGACATCTTCACAGGAGAGACAGAGGAGACGGGATATTTTATGAGAATCACCTTCCACAGTTTCCTTCAACAGGGGGAGCTTAGAAGGAAAGGTGTTTAGAGAGCTTGATGGAAAATAATGCATCAGAATGGCTGTACCCAGCTGTATCTGGTAAATAAGACTGTGTTAGCATATGCATATAAATATCATTGCAGTTACGGAAACTATTTACTGCTTAATAAGCATTGACAGTGGACCCAATCCAGCTCTCCTGGAAGTCACTTAGAGTCCTTCAATTAAGTCATGGCATAGATTGCATAGCACATAACAAATCTGCAACGTGTCTAAATTGAAACTTTCAGCTGCCTTTGAATTACTTGAATGGATAATTGAATGTAGTCAGGTAAACTTTTCCGATGTTTGTACAACAGTAATTGTGATGATTCTTTGGACAACATTTGAGAAATCAAATTGCAGCCTTGTGGCACTAAAAGCGTGCAGCAGAGTTACTGGAGCTCTTGCATGAGGGAGTTCTGCGTGTTCTTTGTGAACCAGGTGCCACTGCTTGTGTTTAAATTGCCCTCCACCATGCACCTCCACATCCCGCTGCCCTGAAGTCTGTAGCAATGGAGGTACTGGGTGGAAAGAGGTTCCCTCCCTCCCCATCTAGGTGTTTGGGTTGTTTTTCAAGGAGTGCAGCAAGTTCTTGTCCCAGCATGGAGTGGTGGCTCAAGTTGTGCTCTTAATCCAAGAATTATAAAACGCTCTTAAGTCTTTGGTTATGACAGTGAGATGCTATAGGAATCATTTCTGTGGTTCACGATAAGAGAGGGACAGAAAAGAATATAAATGTATGTAAACGCTTACCACTAGCACCTTTAGATTGACTAACACAGTACACTTACTATTCCCCAAGCTGCACTTCATCTTTTCATTAATTCAGTTATTATTGTGGCTGCTCCTAAAGATTTTCCACCACAGTTTTGCCACCAAATAATTTGATTTGTTGACATGTCCCTCCAGGCTCCCTCTTTTCTTGCTAGTGAGAACTATTTTGTGCCAGTTGTGACCCTAGGAAGTTCTGGGTGGTGCTGGAGGATGTCCTCTGGTTTCAGAGCCCTCATCACTAGGGACTGACTGTGTTCTTCTCAGGGCGCAAAGCTGTTGGGTTACAGCAGTCACTGGATGCTTAGAGATGTATAAACTTCTACAGACCATCAAAAAGAACAGCACCTCTGGGAGGGCTACTCGTGCCCAGGACTTAGTTGTGGGCTACTGTGATGAATGCCATTAAAACCATCCACAAGCGTGAAGCTGTGCAAGCTGAGGGATTTTGACATTGTGTAGGAAATGGTGCCATTGCCCCTGTGACAATATTGATGGATAGATTAGCGTAAACGTTTGAGAAATCTCAAAACTCTTTTTTCTTTTTTTTAAGTTAAAATGTGAAATAATATGAACGATATCTGTAGTTCACCAGTCAAGAAATCTTTCCTTTTTTATATTTTGCCTTAAAATAATTTTCTGCATATTTAGTTTTAAGCTAGTACTTCATATTTAAGAATCTACAATTTATGGCATGAAAAGCTTTTATATTTATAATGTGCCATAACTAGTAATGAGGCCTATACTTTTGCTTTACCAGGCTTTCACGTTTGTTTAATTTAGAAGGTACTTTGCTATAAAAGGAAGTGCTCTCTCTGGACTTCAGCTGGTATAATTAACGCTATTTCACGTCTATGCCCACAAACTGATTGTGCTTACACTGTAAAATATGACACGTTCTTCTCTGATTTTCAGTCACTTCCTTTGGTCAAAAGAATGAAAAGATTACAAGATAAATATTTCTACAGAAATATATTAACAAGAGGCATACCAAAGGGGAGTGTTATCATTAGAAGTGGGAGTTAGATATTTCAGTTATCTAATAAATAGCTAACTACCTCTGATGTAATGTGAGCTCAGTATGTCAGATTAAAAATAATTGAAAACATCACTATAGAAGTTACAAAATGAAGTATTATTGTAAAATCTTATAAATCAACCTATACGTTGGAAGTGACTGTTTCAGTAGGAAAATTTTACTACCAAAAAAGAAATACCTTCCAATCTTTTTATTTCATGCCATTTTTCAATTTTCCAACAAATCTGCTAAAGAAATTATTAGAATCAATATTTTTAAATTAAGTTAAAATTTTATGAGCTTTGCTTTCCATTTAAATTTTGGAAATCAAAAAGGTTGCAATTTCTGTTTTCGTGTCTGCTTTCATCCTTGCTTTTCTCCATTGTGCATTTTTCCTTCTCTTTGCCATTGCTCATGGGAAAGTCCAAAAAGGTAAGCAACTCTGTGAAAGGCAGGAGTATGTTTACGTGCATGCCCATGTGTGTAGAAAACACTCCTACCGTTTTGCTGTTGGCAATGTTCCTCATCTTCAGACTTTCCCTTGCTTTTCATGTGACAGTCCTTCAGTCAGCCAACCCCAGGACGCGAGTGGGTGGAAAGGATGCCAAAGAGACAACTGATCACCACCCATCCACAGCAGCTCTGCCCACAGCAGTTTGATCTTAGAGTCTGCTCTCTCCTGGTAAGCTGACCTACAGGCTTTGTGGTGGGACAAATGGTTCTCCTTGGGTTCTATTTTTTGATGGATGCTCTGCTGTTGATGCCAGAATCAGTTTTGATAGTTTTTTTACTAAGCTTTGTTTGCTGACATCTTTGTAGCCATATAGAGGTGGGTAAAGGCTGCTGTTTCCTTAGCCTTGACTAATTTTGGATGTTTCTTTTCTTTCCTGTGTAATGTTCTTACCTGAGCCTACGTCTACTGATCACTTACAGTCGATGTAGCTCCTGATGCCCAAGAGCTGATGCTCCACTCATCCTCTCAGCCTATTGCTTCATAGTTCCTAGGAGAAGTTTCTCTTAGCTTTTTCTCGTCTCTTGCTTTGCTGTTTACAATCTGCAGATCAGTCTCTCTCTGATACTTTTTTATTATTGAGGGACAGTCATATGGTTTCTTACTTGAGCCCAGAAGCTTTCTGTACAATTCTTCCATTCACAATACCTAACACACACCTCATTTCAAATGCAATTTCCCACCACGTACCTTTCATGACCAAAGGAGAATGCTTCAGTTCCATACCTCTGTGTCAGCCTTTGTCTTTAGGTTATAGGTTTGTATCAGGAGAAGCAGGAATTGCATTCTCCACTTCTTAGATAGAGAGCTTTAAAATCATTTGCTAATGTGTTAACATTTTTTGGATAGGCAGAGAGAGAAGTTGCATAACTGATGTGTAATAGGGTGGCATAATCATTACAATAATTGAAAGAGAAATTATTTACAATAATAAATGGGAATATAAGTAGGAGTAATGGGACTGTGAAATGATGGGTAAGAAACTTGGCTGAATATCAAGAAGTGATATATCTTAGTGAAATAACCTACTTATTGAGATGGCAGAAGCCCCATCAACTTGGCTCATTTAAAGCTACACTGGACAGAGCAGTAATGAACCTCCATCCACAGGGAAGAAACGTGCAGTTATTGAGGGGCCAAGCTAATCCTGGGATTTTTCAGTGTCAAGGCTGTGTGACTCTGAGGCAGGGTGCCACAGAAGGATGGCCTTTTCCAAACTCCCTGTGCTCAAATATAATCGTAAATTGTTTAGAAGAACTTCTGTGTGCTATGAATAACAGGATTGCAAAATGAGCTATTAAATAAAATTGCTTTATTTTATTTTAGACCTTTTTTCCCATGGAAGGTATGTAAAAATGTACTATGTGGCTGAGAGTGTTCCCCCATTCCAAGAGGCACTTTTCAGTAATTTATGACCTCCTATGCACAGCAACCTGGCAGATCGCTGTCCATCCTTAGCTCTAAATCAGAAGGGAATATTTTAGAATATAAATGTATAGAGAGTTTGAAATAATATTCTATTCTGGTTTGACATCCCAGAGTTGAAATAATTGCAGATACCATGAGGTATGGGAATGTCTTTGCACCTCTTGTAGCTCTTCTGCAGCTTCTACATGTCGAGCGACCAAACTTGCATGAAAAAAGTGCCTGACCACATTTTAAATGGCATGCAGCAAAACAGGAGGGAAACTGGAAAGCCCTAGATGTGCAGAGCTAATCTCCTAGCTGAGACTACCCAGTTTAGGTGATATCTTTATTTGAGGCAGATGTATAACCTTTAATGGAGCCACTGCCTTTCTTCCTCTCATTTCATTGACAGATTTCTCCAGCTTTGACGTCATTTCAGATGCTACCTCCAGAGCATGCCGGACTGAAATTGGGACATTAGGATATCAAAATTAGAATATCATGCCTGCTGAGCCCCTATGGACGCTGTGCGCCTACAGTCATTATCTGTGCCATTAGGAGGTTAACAGAATGACAAACCTGGAATGTGACCTGAAATATTAGCAACTTTGGATCAAACGTGCCAGATGCAAACTTTAAAAACTTTCTGTTATGTTAAATAGCTGGGGTAAATAGATTCATGAATGATTAGGGAAGTTAACCGAAGAAAATTTCTGTACAGTACAGGTTGTCAAACACAAAGATACCACCTTTGGCTCAGTAAGTCTTTAAGCAACTTATTGCTGGATAATACAGGAGGACATCCGGACAGTACAGGAGGATGTACAACTTTATTTTTGCACACTTTCCCTGATATTTGCCACTTATCATTTCCAGACTTCTTTTATCTGAGACTGTACAGCCATCTTTATGTTTTTTTTGGTTGTGGTTATGGCTGTCAAAGCCATGCAGAGATGCAGCTGTGGAACCAGCTCTGGAAGTAGAAGAATGCAAGAGCATCCTTGGGCTGAGTGACTTTGCATCGGGTGTTACTAAATCATTGGGAAGGACCAGGCTTGCGTGCTGCGCTCTACAAGGCTCACTTGGGTGGACCTGGGGGGGTCGCTGACATGATGCCACATAGTATAGACACCCTCTCAAAGTCAATAATGATGGTTCTGTTTGAAGAACATTTTGGAATCTGACCTCTGTCTTGTAAAAATTATTCTGCTTCAAGATTAATCAATTTCTAGTCCTTTTGTTAAAAGGAGCATAAACAGCTGGAAGGAAACCATGTATGTTATTGAAGCACTGCATTAATCACTATAAGCAAACTAGTACAATGCTCTTTTGATATTCTAATGTAAAATCAAATGCATGCTACATCCAGAAACTGAAAACTGCAGTAATTGAGCCAAATTATTTCAAAGTAGAATACTCACCATCCATCAAATGTGATAATGTGTGGATCAGTGAAAGAGTAGCAGTTCCCTGTTGGGAGGTCTCGAACTGTGACCTAGTTAAAATGAAATGTGTAATGAATACAGTCTACACAGCAGTTTTTCTTCATTACTGTTCCTCACAAAACATTAGGGGCAGGATTCGTGTGTCAAGTACAAACTAAAATCTGACTTCTAAAACATGATTGCGAATGGGTACAAAATAGGCTTCACTTTCAAACAACAGAGTTTGATCACATGCAATAAGGGAGTTCAAAGTGCTCCTATTCCACCTGATGTAATGTACTGTCTGTCTTTATCTGGTAAAAAGCAAAGCTTTTTTATTAAACTTTTTTGCTAAGAAGTAGATCATTCACTGAAATTATCAAGAGAGTAGAGTGCTCATTAAATTGTACTAATTGTAATGCCTGAAGTATGGTGTAAGGTATACTGTAATTAAGTAGCATTAGCATATTTTAGTAGTAGTCGCTGCGTGTCCCCCAATTTGACCTTAAATTTCCTGATACAGCATATGAATGGCTGATTTATATATTTGATGTGCATGTTATTGATCGGGTACTAGCGACGAGGGCCCAAATCAGGCTGCTGGAGCTGTCTGCTTTCGGCATGTGAATAAAAGAGGAAAGGATCTGCTACAGCAACAGTGATCTCAGCTGCATCAGCTCTTGGTTACTTGTGCACAAGCTGGGTCGCAGAGAAGGTCTGAGAGTCCTGGAGCTCTAGAAGGAGCAGATATGCCTGCGAAAGCCAGAGGTAGGGCAACTCCTCTCGAAATAGCAATACCTGACTCCCAGGCAGTGCTGGGCCTGCATTCCCCTGTCAGCTCAAGATGGTGTTCTTTCATACTCTGCTATCTAGTTCTCAGAAATGCAAGACTGGATTGTGTAGTGATTTGCAATATGAAGAGCTCCCAGTCATACTGGTGGGAGTGATGAAGTACTATGGTTTTCCTATATCCAGCCTGCCAGGCTGATTTCTTGGCCAGTGCTGTTAATTCTTTGCTCGTTCTTTGCCCATGAGAAATCCAGAGGTGCAATTCAGTTAGTTCTGCCACGATCCGCGGAGTGGGAAAGAAGAACGGCCTCTATAGCCTTGTGCGATCTTTCAGTGACGAAGCAGAACTTAGCTTTTAGGAACAGTGATGAAATTAAATAAATGAATAAGAGGGTGAAGATAGAACCACACTCCCTGACAAAATTCTTCACCTGCAGCAATACGTCAGCTATTCAAAATGCTATGTATTTCAGAATGCCCCTTAACTATCACACAGAGACACTGCTTAGACACCCACCGGTGTCTGGCATCCCAAAATGTTAGAGTGATGGTCTTGAGGAATGAAAAACTGAACACGTCTTTGAACAGTATTTTGATCTGAGGTCAATTGTATCATTTGTATCTACAGCGTGATATAAAGAAGTGTCTCAGAATTTTCCCATTTTCTCCATGGCCACAACCTTCCTAAGTAAAACCTTTTCCCAAACAAATCCACATGGCCCTTTCTGCTCTGCTCTTTTCTTGCACGACACCAGCAGAGGATGCAAATCCTAGTTGTAGGCAGTCTTAGTTTGCTGAAGAAATCCACTTTATCAGGTGTCTGAGTGTGTCAGGATGTTCTGCCCACCATTTCCATTCAATTTTCAGATAAATCAAAAATATTTGAACAAGTCTGAAGGACTAAAGACTATGTGGATTTTAATATATGGATTTTTCCTTGATATGTTGCAGGAACTGTGTTACATTAAAGCCTCTAATTAACTGCAAAGCAGCAATGGGGAAATGGGGGGGAGGGAAGGTAATGTCTATTATGTTTCCATAGATCAAGTTTTAACAGAGACAGATGGAGTTTATTAAAATATTTGAACAAGTCTGAAGGACTAAAGACTATGTGGATTTTAATATATGGATTTTTCCTTGATATGTTGCAGGAACTGTGTTACATTAAAGCCTCTAATTAACTGCAAAGCAGCAATGGGGAAATGGGGGGGAGGGAAGGTAATGTCTATTATGTTTCCATAGATCAAGTTTTAACAGAGACAGATGGAATTCATTAAAATTGATTAATTCCATTTCATACTTGCTACATTTTCATATTTTAATGGAAGCATTTGTAACTTCAAGAAAAAATATGGGCATATGAGTGCACTACACTGAATTAGCTGCAATTTCTGATTTAAGAATCGTAAAAAGTTTAAAAGAAGCCTATGCTGGAGAGCAAAGGATATAGTCACGTGCTAGGCATTTTACCTTTGAAGACAAAAATTATTTTGGTCCAGTTTAACCTCATTCTTTCATGAGCAAATCCACAAAAATCAGGGCAGTGAAATTACAGATTTCATTGGGGGTTTGCTTTTGGTTACTTAAAATATACCAGCTTGGATGTGCCAATGCTCTGAGAAATATAGCTGAGTCAAATCCGTGTTCTGGTTTATTCTCTCGGGCGATGGGATTACAGCTCTCAAAGCTCCCAGCCGAGGCCCTGAAACAAGTTCACAGACAACGGGCCAGTCCCTGCTCGCCACACTCCTTTCTAGGCAGGGAAAGCATGGCTTGCCTCCCTGATTGATTCTTATTATTTTCATTTTGGACATTTTGTACAGGGATAAATGAAGAGACGGAGCAGCCGCGTGTGTCGTCGGAGGTGTCCCAGTGATTCCTGGCACAGTCGCAAATTGAACGGGGCACTGCTGAGTCCCGGTCCTCCTTTCTCGTTACCGAGGCACTGCCTTTTCTCTGCTTTTTCAGAAACTGTTCTCCAAACCCTCCGTTTTTCCTCTCCCTCCTTCTCAAAAAGGTGCTAATTCCCCAACCCCGGTTCTCCCTCTCTCCTCTTCCAGCATACACGAGCACGCCTGGTTACATCTATAATCCAGCTTTTGGCCTTACTGATGTGCTGACTAATCATCAAACCTAAATTTGTTACAGCAAAAGGCTTTACATGTTAATTTTCTTGGCGTATAAAGAGGCTGTTTTGGTTTACTCTGCTGACAGCAGTCCCCAAATGTTTATATAGTTAAGGTTTATTGTTGTTTTCTGCAATACTAAACCTCCCATTTAAATTTGACACTTTTTCCAAATTATTTTCGGACCCTACCTTCACATCCTTGGGTGTGTAAGCCCTCCAAAGCAAATCCCTCCGTCCGACTGGCTCAGCTCTGATGCGGCTGATGCGGTTCCCATCCTGAGCAAAGTCTGTCACGGCTGTCACTGTCAGCGCGGCTGCTGCACAGCTGCTTTCCGAGCAGGGCGCCCGCAGCAGATCCACCTGGCACACCGAAAGGGCGATGTCTGGGGGCCCCAGTAATTGGCTATCTAAAATGAACACAAAGACCAAGTCTGACAAGAGTTATCCAAACAGTTGCCTGTTTACCGTCCAACACAAATGTTTCATATTCCAGGACACACATGCCTTGAAACCAGATGGGTTTTGCATGAAGACAGTCGTGACTGACTCAATCTGGCATCCCTCTGCACATTTTACAGTGCGGGTTTTTTTTTTTTTCCCCTGCAGTAGATAGTTTACTAAAACTCAGTGGTGCTTTTCTTTCCACAGGTGCTAATATTTCTGGAATGACAGTCTTATCTTTATGGGTCCATGCCCAGGGAATGAAGACGAGTAGTTCTCATGACAAAGAAAGAGATGAGTCTGTGTTTCTGGAAAACATTTATCTTTCACTAGCTTTATTATAAGGAGGTATCTGCTGGGAGTTATTTAATTTAAAATAAACAGAATTTTTTAGCTGGAAAGGGAGGGTTCTCGAGTCGGTTTTTAGTGACCTTTGGATCCATGACAGGAAGGCAAATGCAGCAGATTTATATTTGTATTTTTGGCTTAGCTTTCCAACCTGTAAAATGATGGTAGTTTTATTTCTATCTTTCACAGAGGCATTGTGAGGATAAGTCCACTAAAAGAATGTGAAAAAGTAATGAGCTATGGTGGTACTGGCTATGTAAGTATCTGTGATGGGTAGGGAAGTGATGGGTGGTGATAAAATCAATATGGCAATGGCAACCCAAGCCATTCATTCAGCTCTGCCTCTGCACATCATATCTTTCCTAAAGGGACCTCTTCTAGGTGCAAGACTAGTAGCGTTGACTTCTCTTGTTTGTGCTGAGTATTTAGTTTTCTGTCCCAGACCAATAATTATAATCTGAAAAGAACGAAGTTCTACAAATGGTGTAAATGGAATTAATCTAATGTGAAAATATCAAATTTTCATATCATTTTTCCCATTTGTAGAATTGCTTAATAATTCATAAGCGATGGCATTCAAGTATTTTAAGATGGTATTTCTAACATGATCAAATAATCAATGTTATATTCCTTATGGAAAAGACTTCTAAAATATAATTTAAATTAACTCTGTAGAGTTCTATAGGAACTGAACTAAAAACCTACAAATATTAATAGCATATTATCTCTCATACCAAATCCTTAAAGGCTACCTCACATCTTATAGAAAAGTCCTGGCTCATTTTCAAGGTTCTTGATTCAATTAAATTGAAGGTTTCCATGAGGAATAGTTATTGCCATTACAGCCCCATGAGCTGGGCTCACAACCCAGAACAAAAGTTTAAAATCAAAGAAAATCATCTTGTCAAAATAGTAATGATAAACTTAACAGAAGCCGAACTCCAGTGGCTCTGCTGTGCTTTGGCATTCATTATGATATTGTCTGAACTCAGAGAGATATTTCTGTGCTTGTAATTAGCTCTCTTATCACTTATTCCCTACATAATTAGCACAACAGTGTTATTATATGGATTAAGTCAGACAAGGAGCTTGTCAGTTAATTTATTTGGTATAAACGAATCTCAGCTAAAGTTGTTTTTATTTTCAATTTATAGCACTGTGGCCGACATTACGTTTTTCGGAAGCCCACAGTGTTCCTTCAGATAAACTAACGGACCCTACAGACAATAAAGGCACAAAACAGACCTGCAGTTATTCAAACACACAGCAGCAGATAGTCAACCTTAAGTATATACAGATATCTCAATTGATCATAAACAGCCCAAGTGTCATCCAAAGAAATAGCTTCAGGCTGGAGCAATCAAGGGCTAGAGCTGGTTATTAGTTTAAGCTGCAGAAATGAGTTGATTAATGCTAACGGAAATTTTCCACTTCAGTGACAAGTTCTTTCAAAGATTAGTTAGCTGGTAGAGTTGTCCCCCCATCCTGGGACCTCTTGGCACCAACACGTCAAGCCCATTGACAGCTTGAAAATAAAGCTACTTCTGCAATTCTTGCCTCCCCTCTTTCTTCCAGTCAAATGCACGTTGTGGGACCGGAGAAGACCCTGGCAAGGGGTCAGCCTCAGTCCACTCTATTGAACTCAGCCTCCCCCACTTGAGAGCTCCTGGACCATGCATTCATTCTCACTGAGATGTTGAAAGGCTTTATCAATGCCTAAGAAAATGGGAGTTAAAAAAAAAACCTTGATAGGTTATGTGACTAATTCTTATTTGATCCCTATAAACGGTAGGTGTTTAAGCTGCTTGGAGGCTGCGTTCCACACCAGCCTGTGTTCTTAGCTACCTAAATATCTAAGAAAATCTGTTCCCATCAGCTCAGGGGATGTTTGTCTGATGGACCGGCAGAGACTCTAAGCCAAGAGCAATATGTAGAACAGAGCAGCACTGAGCCATGGAGAAACAAAGTACTCCACGTACGAGCGCCAACACAGCTGCTGGAACCATAAGGTGCCGTTCAGTTTAAGATCACTGTGTTGTGATACCATTTGAATTATTTTTTTCTTCTGTCTAAGCACTTGGCTGATGATGGGGAGAGAAAGGAGAGGGATTTAGAAAGGGAAAAATATCAGGAACTATCTGGGTTTTGCCAACATTTTTTTTTGAGCTGGCTTTTTGTGGGTAGAGAAACGGTGGCTGTAATCCTATGTCTAAATATTTTTCTCATTGAGTAACCTATGCAAGAGAAATAAATGCTTTGTCAGAAAAAGGGTTGGGTGTTTTATTTAGTGCAAATGGAAAGCAAATATATATATGCCCCCCCTTGGTTAGGCATGATATTCCACCAGATTAACCCGAGGAAAGCATTTACTGATTAAAAGGGCAAGAATTTTCTAAATGACATTGTCAATGTTTTCAAGTAAAAAAATATCTTTAGAAAGAGAATAATATATAAGCATAAGAATTTTTTTTTTTCTTCTATATTAAGTTAGACAAAAATTGTAAGCCAGAAAAAGAAAGTAAAAGGATTTCAGTACACATTTACTGAATAATAAATCTGAAGGTGAGCTTCTTATTGATAATTAATGAAATTATTCTACCAAGACCATGCTGCTTCAAAAACTTAAAATGGAATTTTATACTCCTGGAATTTAAAATAAGTTCTTCTACTCATTGTTATTTCATCCATAAATGTCAATGGACTACCATTCAAGTTATTACTAGTCAGATTTTTTCTTCCTTAAAAACCTGAATGATATTATAATCTGTTTTATTTTGCAAACAAGTATTGACCTAGTTTGTTGTGTTTATGGCTTCTGCCCTTTGTTGTTATTTAAGTCTTATAATTTCTATTGGAATCCATCATAACATAAATACAAGAGAAAGTAATCATATTGATTCGATGCCAATGTGTAAAACTCTTACCCAAATCCTCAGTACTTAGCTGTAAAGTAATTTTACAGGAATCATCATGCCCAGGACAGGCAATGGGCACAGTGCTCAGAACAGTCAAAACATGCTCTTTGCCATCCTCTGCAATTTGTAACGATTCTGGTAAAAACTGGAAATAAGAAAATAATTTTTAGATTATTTTGACAGATTAATTAGGCAATACTGATACTTATGAAATTTTGAGTGGTTTTAATCAATTATTAAAAAATATAATTGTTTATAAAATAATAATAATCTTTGTAATAATCCTCATAATAATAATAATCTTACTAATAACTATCTTCAACTTTAAAAGGTGAAATTGTTGTTAAAATACTTTAACATTCTTGGTAATTAAGAAAATGTTTGCAGTTGTCATATATAGTTGCTTCTCATCTCCTAATCTCAAAACAGGTTTTCATTAAGACTGAAAATAGCATGATACCATAGAATTTATTAATTTTTAACATCCCTGGTTAAAAGGAGCTCCTATTCCAATATACTAGGAGAAATACCAGCAATATTCATGGCCTGAAGTATGGCATTACCTCATGGTCATGGACTCTATGTTTGTATTCTGCCCCTGGTGCAAAGTGAGTGCAATTTTTGCCTGATTCCTCTTCCCTGCTACGGCAGGAAGAACGATTTCTCCGTACATAAGATATTACAGCTTGCGTGGTTTGTGCGCCAGGGAGAGAGCTCGGGTTGTGCCATTTCTGTCTGTCTGTTCTCCTGGGGCAAGAGCAGAAACAATACTCGGGGCTAGTCAGAAATGGGAATTTCCATTCCCTGGGAAATTCTGACATTTCCAAAAAAACCGAAACTGTTCTTCAAATGTCACACAGAATGGGTTGCCGGATTTTTCAAACACCATTCATGGAGGCAAAAAGCTTAGATACTCAGAAGATCTCAAATTCTCCTGGATTGCCAGACTGACAGTCTAATCCTTGAGTGGGATTAGACCTGGTTTTTGCACTCAGTGTGAATTTATCTTCAGCAATTTGGTTTTTGTAGTGCCTGACCATAAGAAGATGAGGGATAAAAATTAGTTTTTCTCTTCACTTTCTTCTGGTTTAGGTACAACAAAATTCTGCATCCCTGTAGGTGTGTCTTCCCATTATATGTAACCACTAGAGTACTTTGGGGTGTATTTACTAGAAGATGTAGTTTTGCACATGCTTTATGGTGCATTAGTGTCAACACCTGCACACGGTGCTGATGGGTGGTTTAGGGTGTTTTACAAACAGTCTGAAAGCCATATAATTTATTAAGACATTTTCTCAAAGTGAACATAAAAGCAGCACTGGTTATGATGATCGAGTCTTATGTTTCTATGTCTTGTTTTTCACAGCATGTCAGATAATGTATAAATATTCTCTAAGAATATGCGAAGTCAGTAAATCAGGGCCATCAGCATTACCTTAATCCCGGCATAGAAACCTTTACTCTCTTCAGGCAATGACTGCTGCTCAGGAGTGTCCCTCGTAAAAGCAGTGACAGTGCAAAAGACCTGTAATAAATAAACAGCATATGCTATAGCTCTTCTTGAAGAAAATTCATATAATTATGCATCTTCCTGTTGATCGGGGTTGTTAGACTTTTTTCCTACTGTTGAAACATATTTTTGAGGTTTAGGCTTTAAAAATGTTTATGCATAAATCTTGAGATTTGAAGAATTTTTGATGCATTTAATAAGCAAAGGAACATGGCTTCTGTCTCAACAATTAATAACACTGAATGCTTACAATGTGTTTTCTTCTGCAGTTTTTCAAGCATCTTGGTTAGTGATATTAACTCATTTTAATTAGGGAGAATTACGTTGTTCATAGATGTTACTGTCAGGATTAGGACATTAGCCCTTGGGATCCCAGATTTCAGTCTGTCCACTGGATCAAATATCTTCTCTCTGTACCATGTTTCTAAGCAGTTTTTTTTAATTTAAATTAGTTTGACAGTCATCCAGTCTCAGAAACTGTGTCAGCAATATAAGAAGCTTCTCTTTTTTCTCATTGCTTTATAAAAGATGATGCAGATGTGCCTACAGGGTTTATACTGTTAAAAAAAAAAAAAAAAAATTCCCCCCAAACACAAAACTCCATCAAACACAATGTACCAGGCCATTTATGTTTTATTCCTAGCACAGTCACGCAACCTTTATCTCTGCTGAGCCCGCACACCATCTGCCATCTTAATGTTTCATTGGTTTCAGAAAACCCAGACTGCTAACATCATTTCTAGGATCATAAGATTAAACTACAGAAATTTTCCTTAAAGCAAACGACAATAAGCTCTGAAACTGTAGTTCTGAAATTTTTTTTTGGCCTCTTCTCGGAAATGGAGTAACAGATTGTGACATACTAAATCAATTCCAAATAGTCAGATGGCATATTTATAGCTACCGCCTTTTTTAAGCCTTGAAGGACCCATGAGGAGGAATTGGACCAATCTAATTTATTTTCCATTGTGATAAACTCCTTTGGACGGATTTTCCACCACCACCCGCTGGCCGTGCTGTTCTCGGAGCTCTAACCTGCCGGCTCAGGCACAACCCTCATCAGCAAAGCAGGCTCAAAAACAGGATATTCCCAGATTCATACGGTAGTGTGGGCATGAGTTGCATAGCGCTCTGGAATATTTCTTCATTACCATCAAGTCATGAGTTTCCTCCAAACTCAAGAATCCTCTTTCCTAACTCATTTGTGCACAACGAAAATGCCCCTTCGGCTATACAGCATCATTTGTATGGCTATGGGAAAAATCAAGTGTTTTCTGTGCTCTTCAGGTGGATCATTTCCAGTCCAGCTCAGTCCCAGGTTTATTTGCCTTTTGGACTGTTTTTACCTTCATAAAGTTTCTCACTCTTTTGCTGACAGCTCCAGCCACTTTGGCCCAGTAAAAATGGTGTTATTTGTTCTGTTAATTAGATGGAAGCCTGATGTCGTACTGGGTGTACTGGGGGAAAAAAACCACAGGCCTCACAGAGATACTTTAAAATTAAAATTCCTCAATACTTTGTAGTTAGCCAGTTTGCCTCCAAAGTTGTCTCCTCAAGGTAATAAGCCCTCGTTATCATTAGATATCTATTATCTCCAAGCATTCCCTAAAAGCTTGTGTTCAGCTTACAAAGTTTCCAAAAAAGTTCTTCTGCTGGGAAGGCAGAAGGCGAGCGTTGATCTTCCTACTGCTGCCACAGGGAAAGTTCTGCAAAATCGGGATCTGACAAGGCAGTGACAACAGAGAAAGGGTTCAGATAACGTATATTCCTGTCAGTGAAAAAAACCCAAATCAACCATCCCCTTGCAGAGCTCATTGAGCAAATCCAATGCACCTGCATTGCAGATACTATATTTAAACTTGCTGGGCTGTTTGCAACTTTGGCTTTGATGCTTTTTACCAAAAATATTCACAGGGAGATGTCCCTCTGAGCACACCACGTGAAGTGCTCCTGCCAAGGAGGGGGCTGTAATGAGAGGCAGCAGGTTCATGTATGAGGATGTCCGGCTCCGACGGAGGCATCTCCCGGTGATCTTCCCCAAAGTGACATCCTGGGAAATGTCAGAACCCAGCCTCATTCCCTGCAAGCATTGTATTTTCTCACATATATATTTTAGAGGTATATTTTATTGATAAAGCACTGAACACTAAAGTCAAAAATTACTCCCTAACAGTACACTGAGATATTCTTAGACTACCAGTCTGTTCCAGTTCTGTCTTCAGCACTTCTGGAGATTAGCACAAACTTTGCAAATTCAAAATGTATGGACAGCCATCACGAGGTACATTTTACTTCTGTCTTTTGTATCGTTCCTCCCCTTGTAGTGCCTTTACCTTGTTAAGTGCACACTTCACAACTGGCAGATATGTTCATTGGCTACTGAGCTGCCGGTTGACAGTTTGTCACATAATTATTATGATAGTCACTCCAAGGAGTTCTTTTTACCTTCAGCTAAATACTAGCTCTTTTTCTCCAGTTCAGTAATCAACTTTTTCTTTCTCATCTTCCCCTCCCCCATCTCAGGATGCAGCCTTTTTAAAGCAAAGAGACAAAAGCATCACTGACAGCAGAATGCTGATGGCCGTGACAGGTTAGGCAGTATTTTTCCACAAACTCATCGGATCAGTTAAAAAAATCAAATTATAATTTTTCATCGTCCCTTTTAAAGGGACAGAAATGGAAGGGTGCCCTCGGACAGGATGACTGGATTGCTTCTGGGCGTGGGCTGCTCCCTTTCCCCCGTGCACCAGCAGATCTTCCCACAGGGCGGAAAACTACTTTTAGGCACAAAATTCTGATAGAAAAAGGCCCTGGTAGCTAAGAAGTTTCTCCTTTCCTATGTGTTGGAGCGGATTTCCACCCTTATGTGGAATCAGTCAGATTCCTTCCCACTTTGCCGTGAACCCTGTGGCCAGCGTATTTAGTTAAAAGCAGAATTCAGTCATTAATTTGGTGGGGGTCGGGTAGCTCTGGGAAACAATTTGGGAGAGTATTTTAATCCTAGGATCTGTCACCATCTCCGGCAAATTTCCCTCTAACAACTTGGACATCAAAATGTGGGTTTTTCTCAGAGCTCTCAGAATCCAAACTCCCCCAAATGAGTTGTTTACACTCATTTCGAACAGAAAACAGCCTCCAGTTTCACCCTTTTCCGTGCCCCTAATTACTTCTGAATGTAGCGCAGGGATCATCTGCGGCAGCTTGAGCATGTAGCGAGAGACGTGGGGCCGAGGGCAGAGACAGAAAAGCTCAAAGAAAGTCACATTCACATTTGTTGCCATCTTCAAAGGCGGCGGGCGCAGAGGTGGGGGCACGGAGGGGAATGCTTGCTGGCACATCCAGCATGGCCATGTCTCCAGTTTTTTCAGCCTCTCCCAGCCGTGCTCAGATAAGGGGTTGGGTTCCCGAAGGCAAAACAGGAGATACTTGTTTTGTGATCAAAACCCATCCCTGCTCTTCAGTCAGGTACCTGTGAAGGCTCATAGATTTGCCAGATGATTTCGGGAGCTCTCAGGAAGGCCAACCTCAGCTATATGCTTCTCAAAGCACTGGCAGAAATGGTGTCACCACCCATCTCAATAGCGTCCCAGGGGCAATGGCACTTGTCCTCAAAATAGGGAGAGCTGGCAGATGGGAGTACTGGGTTTGGGTCTGCCCATCAGGACCACTTGTGTGTTTTACCTAAATAGTCACCAGAGAAAATAAGCAAATGCACGTGCCGGTCCCCAGCTATGGTCCCTGCTTCCTCTCCTAGTGCAGCCTATGCCCTGGGGTGGGAAGGGCAGGACATGCACCTAACACACAGCTGGGAGGACCAACTACCCATTTCCCATCTCTCCAGCAAGTGTTTGAGCTGTATTGTAGTGCCAGAGACCCCACAGTGACAACAGCGATGGTTTAAAGTTGAAATATGTACTTTTACTGATAGTGATCTTTCAAAGACTACGTACAGCCAGGTACATCTGAGTAGGACTTAAAGGTCTGGATTAAAAAGCAGATGGAGGCACTTTCCTGACCCAGATATCCAAACTCCTGAGAGGTGTGGGAATTCAGGGATGCTGCTCCGGTCAGTAATTTATGTTGGCCACCTGTGGGAAGCTCGCTTCTCAACATAAGGTTCCATTTAGGAATACCCACTTCTTCCCATTCACTGGGGAGGGAAATCTGCATGCTGCTCGTAAGGTGCAGGTGCCCAAGCTGTGGGTGATTAACTCTTAACTCCAGGATTGGATCTACCCTCCTCACTACATCACCCATGTCAAAAGGCAGGCTGGGGCTGCAAGGGTAAGAGTCTTTCAGCCACACTCATGGCTTGCAGGTGAAGGGTTGGGCAGGGGATTGATCATGCCAGGGGAAAGGGTGTCTCGCGATGGCTATCAAAGCCTCTGAGCTGCCGTTGTCTGGTCTATTAAACGCTAATGGGCTGGGGTTAGAGAAGGCTCAAGGAGTCGCTCTGCTGGGAGCTGGGGAGTGCATGCGGGAGGGAGCTGTGGTTTACAGCCTTGATGAAAAGAGCAAAGGATGAGCAGAGCTGAAGGATGGCGTTTCTAGGGAAGCCGGAGGAAAAAAAAAAATAGTTCTCATTAGCTCGAAGAAATGATCTGGCTGTAGGTATTTGCAGAAAGGGGTAGGAACAGTCTCTGGAAAGGCTTTCCAGAAGGGTTAGCAGGAAGGGGGAAGCAGGGAGAATCTGACTTTGAGTTAATTAATAACCTAGACCTTAAAGCCTTTGAACACAAACCTCTGATGGGCCGTTGGCTGCAGAAGGGAGGGAGCTGGTGCAGCAGCGTGTCCTGACACTGCGGGAGGTCCAGCTCTAGTCACTCTGCCACTCGCTATATATAAAGAAGGCAGCTCTTTCCACTTGCCAAATAGGCCAAACAGTATGTGGAGGCTGACTGTAGGTCATTCATCTACTAAAGAAATAAATTTTCCCAGGGTAGTACCGAGGTGTCTTGTCAGCTGCAGATTTTTGCTCATCATTTCTCTGACCCTTTCTGCTTTAAAATCTCTGTCCAAGTCCACCCAGAGCTCTGTTTCTGCTGGGATTCTCCTCATTTTCTACCTGAAGGTTGAGAAAGACATTGTAAACTCAGGTGTGACCGACAAATAGGCAGGTCTTCCTATTTCTGTTGTTGATTTTGTCAAGTCCAGTGGTTGGGATGCGATTAATATTTAAGCAGGGGGATATTTCACTCCTTTTCCCTTGTGAGTAAAAATTAGTTATTTTCTACACTGAGGTACTAATTTACAGTCTTTTTGGCTGGGGCATATTATTCTGCTGTTGCAGAGTGCCACATGAAATGGCTGCTTTAGCACAGAGCTCAGAAACATCGGTTTTACTTAAACATTTTTATTTTACAACGCGCATCATAGTTTATGTATGGCGACAATTGCTCCTCAACGTATGAACTTTTGGATTGCTGCGCTGAGCAAAATCTGCACGGTTTTCTTCTAAACACCTTTCTTTCTTAGCATAACTCATTACTCACAGTGTGCCACTATAATTTATAGATGGCTGTGCCTCGAGGAATGAAATGACCTCTGTCACTATCACATAAATAAGGCTTAGGAACGCCAGGATTTTCATATCAGATGGAGTAGGCTTCTTTCAGCGTTTATATAGAAATAACGGTACGTTATAGATTTATTTAAGGCTGCAATAGTTTTGCGAACATTATGCTGCCAACATTACTGTCTGAAATAACAAAATTGGAGCCCAAAGATGGGGGAGAAAAGCACACGTGATGCCTATTAAAAAATAACAGGCTGTTTAGTCAATAAAAGTTCAGAAATGTTGGCCGGTAACTCTCAATTCTTCTCTAAAGTTTGACTCCGTATTAAAATATATCAATAGATATTCTATTATGTGACTAACCTATTACCTGGAGACTTTTTGACAGATAAAAAATAGCATAGATATCAATCACCTAAAAAGTGATTAAAAACAAATCTCACTTGGCTGTACTTTTTTTATCAAGAAATGAACAGAGAGGATGCTGATTTCAGGCTATAAAAGCACTGAGACCAAATTCAGGCTATGTGCAGGTAGGTGAAGAGTAGGTTAAAAAAAGCAAGCGGTTTTCAAAACGCTGCAAATTCTGCATCCTGGGGGACAAATTCCCATCTGAATGTCACCCATGTGCCCTGGCAGTGCACAGCCATGGGAATGCTACCACTGGGCTGTGCACGGAGAGGGGAAAGAGAACGGGAAAGTGGCCCTGATTCGTTGTCTCCTCTCTAATATGGCTTTAAAGGGAACAGGCCTCCCTTTAAAGCTGCCTGAGAAAAAGACCTCCACTTGCATCTTTCCTGGGTGGGTGGAAGGTTACGAACAATCTCTGTGCAGCTGAGTGTGGTCCCCGGGGTCTGACTGTACCTTTAGTGGCATCACCTTTCCTTTGCGGTAGTGTGGTACCAACGCTTACTAAGTTGCTGCAGGTTTACACCACTGGAGGTGAAAGGAGAGTCTGCCCCTTTGTGACTCTTATTAGACACCTCGAGTGGGATGGCAGACATGGTGAAATGCTTTTTTAAATCTTTATTATGTAAAACTGAATTCCCAGTTACAGATGAGGCTTCATTGCTTGGTTTTCACCAGTGATGATTTATGGATAATTAGTCAAACAGGCCATGAAGACATTTAAAAAAATCTAGCAAGGAAGAGAACATTTTAATCTCACTAAACCCCCTAAATTAAACATGTGGGTTTCAACAGAGGACAAAGAAGGGCTTACTGAAAACTTAATATAATAAAAATGGTCTTATAAAGATTTGGTGATGCTACTATTTAACAGAACTGTATTTTCTCTGAATCCCTCAGGATTGTTAAAACTAGGTTTGAAGTGATTGCAGGTGAAATTATTTTGATCAAAATATCTCTTTGCAACACAAACTTGTCTTAAACTGGCAGAATTCTCTGCCTCATGTTATAATATAAGTGAGGGCAGCATCAGTCAGATTCTGAACTCAGGAGGCATAATTACGAGGAGAAATGAGAAAAAACTATCCAGATTGTGCTACTGTTATAAATGACTCATCCTTTCAAGAACTGGAAAAAAGCTTATTCACATTTCTTAAATATCTTAAATATCTCAGAGAAGAGCTGCAAAATGCCAAGACTATTTCCAACCTACTTTTAACACAAGGCCATTTTCCCTGTTTATTCTTGCAGTTCGTTGTAGCATCACTAATGGCTCTCCGCCTATAAAAGTTATGAACCTAATTTAACTTTAAAAGTCTTGTTTCTGTACCATGAAAGGCCATGAATTCATACACAAGTCAATTTTTTTCACATCTTGTATTGGTTTCTGTTTTGTTGTTGTTGAAATTAGATCTGTGTTGCTATGTAAGCCATCAAATATACTTCTTAAAGATTGTTTTGTAATGAACTCTATCTTTCAGTATGCTATTGAACCAAGAATTTGGAATCAGAGAGGCAGAACACCATGAAAAAGACCATAAAATAAACCTCCCTGTATTTTAAAATGTATCGTCTTTCTTTTCTGTGAAAAGATGTTATTGTGTCTCTAGTCCATGAGTATAAAAATTACTGAGTGCACATAGCTGAGTCTGCCTCTACTGCAAATTCTCGCTGCTGCAAGATACAAAAAAATACCAAGCAAGAATTGGCTCAGGCACATGTGCTACTCATACCAACTTCATGGCATTCAAGCTGTAATGTCAGTGCAAATATTCAAGTTGCCTTTAGAAAATAGTAATGGATAGCTTCCGTCAACTCACTGCAGTTCAAAGAAATGTTACAGATCCTGAATCTGGTAAATGCTATTTAATAATCCAGTTGTGAAACAGCTTCAGTATTTTTTTCTGCAGTATTTTTAAGTATAATGAGTGAGGAACAGCACTAGTAACACAACAAAGATTTAAGAAAAGGATTTGATCCCCCTGAGCATTTGACCTTTTTTGCTGAAGGCAGGGCGGCATTACCGTGTCTCCCAATCTGAGATTTATGCCGTTCATCTCGATGTAGGAAAATGACTGCAGGGTGGTGTCACGCTGAATCTGCTCTTTCTTGCCAGGGGTGGACAGGCGCGACCAGACCACCATGTATTGCAGCGGCAGCTTTGAGAAGGGGCGGCTGTAGGTGCACTTCAGGTGGACGCGACCCTGCACAAGCTCAGGAGTTATCACTGGTTGCAAAGCCAGGCTTGTCAGTTTGTCTGGAAGAAGACAACAAAAGAAGGATGTAACACAAAATGTTATTTTAATATTACCATTGTTCACTTGACAAAAAGATTTCAATATAACTAAACAAGGGGGAAACGCTACGTTTTGTATTCTTGTGAGTTGAATATTAACTATGTAAGTAAGAAAATGTATTTCCTATGAAATGCAAAAATTGTTAATTGTGTACTGACTACCCATTGTTATAATATTTGACCTGGTTTTTTGTGGTGGTTTTTTTTTTTTATTTTGCAAAAAGAGAAATGTTATTGAAATGAAGCACTCGGATTAATACAAATTAATTACTCTGGCAAAGGCCATCAGCTTTTCATTCCCCTGAAGCACAGCCTTTTGATCCAAGTTTTGCAATAAGTACAGAAGAGATATGAGAAATAATTTTGTTGCAGAGGTAAACCGACTCTCAGAGAGCACCCAGCCCGTATTACTGTGCTGTGAAGATCCTTTCCAGGCTGTTCTGGGACGTACCTAGGCTGAGTCTGCTCAATATAGTCTCCTTTTGCCCAGAATAATGCCGCTGCTCTAAAAATGCAGCCTGCTTTCTACAGGCTTCAACAAGTAATGAAGTCTGAAAGTTTTCTTCCTGTTAAACTCACCTAGAAAGTAGAAACAAAAATGTATGATACTGTAGGGTGTTCTTTTATCTCTAGGGACCCAGACTCAAATGGAACATGAAGCTGGTTCAGATACTTTGAAGGGATAAATGAAGAAACTTTTTTGGAGGAGTGTAGAAAATATTATGGAAGCCCAAGAGAATAAGGTATGAGTCTGCTACAGCAGGACAAAAACCCAATATGTTAACAGCTGTCCAGGGCAAATAACAAGAGATAAGAAAAAGAAACAAGTTACTTAAAATATGAATAAGGGCCAGTTGTTTCTATCCTTTTCTCTTTTTTTTCTAAGGGAAGCTGCCTCAAACTATGGCTCTCATCATGACTTTCTGCAGGAAATTATTCCAGAAGGACAAAGCTAGGTGATCAGCTCATGGGAGGATGTGAGCAGAATTGCAAGCACGTACGCTGCTTTTCCCAGCCGTGTCCTTTCTGCTAGGCTATGAAGCTCTAAATTCATTTTGTTTCGCAGCTCAGAAGTGCTGACCGGTGTCCTGTTCCCGAGCCTCCAGCGGATGGGGCTGGGGGATGGACCCCGGCAAGAAGCCGTGACGGTGCTAGCTGGACCTGGCGCTGGGGCTGCGTAGAGGCTCCTGTGGTGCAATGTTCACAGCCGAATTTAAGACAGTGAGTTAACAACCCCCAATAAAAACCTTCAGCTTTGGGTGTTTTCCATCCAATACATGATACTGCAAAAACATCCTAAAGACAAGAAGTTAAAGACTCGGGAGAGCTGGACCTCACTGAAATGCCTAGGAAAAAGATGAAAGCTTCAACAGCAGTGGTAAGAAAAAGGCAGAAGATCGTTGGTTTGGGGTAGATGGGAAGGGATAAACTTTTTTTTGTGAAAAATTCAGGCAGATTTACATTACTAAACAGGTATGGATCAACAGAAAGGGCAAAATTAATCACCTAAACGGTATTGGTAAATAATTCTTCAAACAAGGGTAGTGGAAATCTTATAGTTTAAATAAAGCCGAGCTTAAACTGGAAAATGAGTGTATTCAGTTAAAAAGTCATTTCTGAGAAAGAATCATCGAAATTAAAGAGCAGTTTCATTTATTTTAATGGATATTTTTTATTTCAAATAGTGAATTAATCTCACTTTCTTTGAGCCTTTTTTCCTCTGTCTTCCTCATGTGGGAATGCTAAAATATTGATAAAGATAGCAAAATAGATATCTCTCTCTTTAAAATTTATTTAAGCTTGAATTTTGCCTGATTGAAAGGTGATAACCCTAGTTCCTCAGTGTGTCATGTCTCTGTCCAAAAACGCTGAAAGGAAAGTGTAAAGGTAATTTTTTCCTTTTGAGAAAGAACTGTCTTTTCTGACTAAATATATATGCACCTGGACATGAACTCAGAAGCTTTAACTGAGTGAGCAATTGCTTTCTGCTATTCCTTTGTTTCCTAGCTACCGAACAGAGGTTAGATCTCTTGTAGTAGGCTGAAAATTATTTCTGACGAGAGTAATTATAGAAATGTCATGAAAAAGATGTTATCAGTTTGGGTTTTTTTTCCTTCCAGAGTTTCAGAATGATCTTTTTTTGGGGGGATACTGGATTATTGAAGATAAGAACAGGCCTTAGATGCAATATCCTGGATACAGTGCCTTGATAAAACCGAGATGCCTCCGCTCACTAGCTGTGCAACTTCAAGCCAAAGTGGAGCCAAAGACAGTAGGAAAGGTTAAATGTGAACTGTAACCAAGCAAAGAACACTTCAGTAATACACACCAGATTACATTTTGCACTGGTAATGATAGCTATTCCTCAGGAACACCTCAGACCGCCGCTGATTTATTTTCTACATGGTCCGCATCTTACTGGGAGTGAAGCTTGACTCGCAAGGTCACCAAGATGTGCATTGCAATACCAGGACCTTTGAACACCCAGCGAGAGAGGCATATGCAATCTTACTGATAAATACTTTACTGATCCTCACCTTCCGCGCAGTAGCCCATGCATCCTTGAGTAGGCTGCAGGAGATATACGAAGAATCCTCCGCAGTTCCTGACGGCGATGGGTATCCGAAACAAGCAGCAGTCCTTGGTGCCCCCGAAGAAGACCTGCCAGGTAGCACAGCCTGTGAGCCGCTTGCTCTCGCCGGGAACCGGCAGGGATTCAGACTTCAGCGACAGCCACACCGGAGCTTGCGTCCCGCATTTATTCATCTGAGGATGCACACAAAAGAAACTGTTTACAGCAAATGCAGTAGGGCTCTGTGGAGAATCACTAAAACCCAAGACTTTGAGTGTGGTAAACTTGGAGGGTCAGTGAAAAAGCTGTGTAAGTGGGCATGAAAATGTCTTGCTCAGTTTAAAGATGTGACTTTACACAGATAAAATTCTCAAAGAACACATAACTGGATTCCAAAGTATTTTCCTGTATTTTTGGTTGGTTTGTATGAAAAAGATGAAAGCATGTAAACAACCTAGATCCCTTCTCTGGGAAGCACACTTTGGGCAACATCCGCTGGCTATTCCCATCCAGGCTTAGAATCATAGAATTATAAAGGTTGGAAAAGACCTCTAAGATCATCAAGTCCAACCGTCAACCCGACACCACCATGCCCACTAAACCATGTCCCTAAGCGCCTCATCTACACGTCTTTCAAATACTTCCAGGGATGGTGACTCCACCACTTCCCTGGGCAGCCTGTTCCAAGGCCTGACCACCCTTTCAGTGAAGAAGTTTTTCCTAATGTCCAGTCTAAACCTCCCCTGGCGCAACTTGAGGCCATTTCCTCTCATCGCTAGTTGCTTGGGAGAAGAGTAACTTCATCTGTGGCAGAAGAAAGCAAAGGCTGACAGAGCATGAGGGGCAAGAAGATGTTAGGTCCAGCTCGAAGCAGGACACCGCTATGCTCAGAGCATCACACACCAGCACCTTCCTCCAAAACAGCTACAGCTTCAGTTGCCGTTGTCCTGACAGCTTCTGCCCTACCCCTCCAGCACGTACTGGACACTTCTTTGGGGCTTGAGCTTCTCCCTCATTCTTGAAGGGAAATACATATGCAGGATATACAGGATTTGATCAAATTCTCCAGGGTTTTTGACCTTCAGGTTTCTATCTATTAACAGCTTCCACTAAATCCTTGAATCCCCTGAACATAGGAAATCCCAAAGCAGAAGGTGTTGGTCCTAAATGGCTTAAACTACAGCATTTTGAGTCATGGCTGGGAGAGACTGCACCAGATTTACCTTTCCCAACTTACAGATGGATGTTCAGGCATCTCAGATTTGAATTGCTCTCTGTACCTGCCAGGCTCTTCCCACTGACTAAAGTGACATGATTATCCAAAGCTGTCTTTAATTTAAGCACCTCCGTGATGAGATTAAGCATAATCTGAGCCTAATAAAATATACACAGCCAATTACAATAACTTCTTATTCTGCAACGTGACCTGTCATTTGCCAATATGCAAAGCATAAAGATATTTGAGCTAAGGTTTGAAAATTATTACCAAATACTGACAATAATTTACTCTCAGATATCAGTCATATTCTGCAGAGCGTGACTGCTGCCGTTGCTTTGCATTTCTTGAGCCAACGATAGTGAACTATCTCTAATAGTCCCACTCCGGGGACACGCTTCCTCCTGGTGCTATATGCATTTGGCTATATATCACGGTGAAAAAAAAAAACCCACCATTTTTTCCCATTGGCTTGGGTTTGCCACTTCACTTTTTAAGATCAAAAGTTGTTTGTGACAACGGGGGACAGGGGAGCAGGGGCTGCACACCCAGAAAAAGAAAGGCATCTGAAGAAAATAAAGCATATGGCATGACACAGTCTGATTTCCATTTGGAGCTGGTTATTGTCAGGCTTCTAAAAACAAGGATTCCAGAGAGACACCACTAAAATTGTCCAAAGTCTTTTTTTCCCCCAGAAATGTGGCAGAGGGGCTGACCTGCCCTCCTGTTCGGGTGCCCGTGTCCCCGGCGTCCCTGCGGAAGGCACTGGAGCTCGCCCAGCGCAGAGCTCCCCGGGGAGGAACAGCGTGCCAGCAGCGTGCTAGCGAAGGAGGAGATCAGCATGAAAATGCTTTTACGTGGAATTTTAGTTGAATCCTTTCCCTTCTTTTATTTTAAAGCCACGTTGTGTGTAACTTTTTAAGGGGTTTGTTTTGTTTATTTATTTACAGCTTTAAGGGACACCAGTGTTTTCTGTGCTGGGCAAAATGCAGATGTTGGGAATTTCTTGTATCCTGGTGAACTTCTGACCTAGAGAGCGAGATCTGATGTGAAGTAACATGTTTCCAAAGCATGTTTGTGAGCATACAACATCCAGAGAGCAAACAACATCCAGAGAAGAACTGTATGCAAAGGAAGAAGGACGGGCGCAGAGAGAAGGACAGCAACTGGAGCTCAGCGGCCTCTGCTTTGTACTCATGGTACGTTCTTGCTGAGATACTTGCACCTTGAATTTCCTCTTACTCCTGGTAATCGCTGACTTCAGTGCCTCTGCACGTGTGAGTAAAGATTGTTGGAATGAATCATTATTTTTTAAATTACATTTAAAATACAGAAATACCTTGGAGGTGTTTTGAGCCCCACAAGCTGGGAAGACTTAGAGTAGGGGGACGCAGAGCAGAAGAGATGAATGAGCACTGGAGCTCAATGGGTGTGTGCAAGCTCGCAGAAAGCCTTGAAGGAAAATGCTTTGGTAAGGAGACACAGCGCAGCCCCCCTCCCGGGGCGCTCCCCTGCAGAGCTGACCCCACGGCTGGCACTGGCGCTCGTGGAGGAGGAGGAGGAGGGATGCCAGCACCGCTCATGCCGTGGGAAGCATTCCCAGTGCTGCTAACACCCACTGCAAAGGGCTGTTGCGGCCGTTTCCTGACGTTGAGTTGCGGAAAAGTGACCTTCATTACTTTGAGGCAACGCAACGTCACGTAAATACCTGTGTCTCAAGGAACATTTGCACCCACGGCTGAACAAACTGAAAAAATACTCTAACAATGTTCTGTAGAAGACCTTTTGCTGCTCAAAATAACCTATTGCATCCATTCGCTTCTGCTTTTTACTAGTGTAACTGGCCCTAATACGTCAGCGCTGCTCCGTTGGGAGTGTGGCCACTGGACTGCCCCTGGCCAGGCATGCGCGGTGCCTCAGTTTCCCTGGCTGCTGCCTGACCTTGGGCAAATCACCCACTCTTTGTGCACCTCGCTTCCTTATCTCTAAACCAGAGGCAGAGGTGGCTGAGGTGGTAATAGCACTTCCCTGGCTTGCAGCAGTGCTGAAAAGATAAATTCGTTAATGAGACACTCATCTATCTGCTGTGCTATGGGCCAGGTAGATAAATAGACAGATGTAAGTGCATTCTGGCTGTGAAAAAAGACAAAATGTGATCCGTACATAAAAGGGGGTCTGTATCCCTTGTTAACACATAGAGGAAAAAAAAAAAATGCTGAAATAAGACGATGATGATTTTCTCCCTCTTTGTATTTATCCTCGCCACAAGTCTGTGAGCCATTTCAGCGCTCGAGAAAGTACAGATTAGCACCGCTGACATCAGCTGCCAGCGTTGTTTGCCGGCTTTCTGATAACCCCCCGCTGTGATCTGCAGCACCCTGGATTTGTTCTCGCGAATCTTGCACTGAAACTGAGCAAAATAGTTTATTATGTAATGTGCACAAGTTACAAGCAATAATGCACCCTTTTGACTGACTTTGCACCCAGGAAAAGTCAGACTGTGAGAAAGCAAGTTATTGTAACAAACTATGATACAGTGTTACAGGCTGGTCAAGGAAGAATTTTGGTATAAATCAAATATTTCTGTTTTCCTGGCAGCTTTATGACATACATGCTTTTATTTTCTGCTCTGAGCTACATGCTGTCCATCTGAGTCAGGTAAGTTGCCCCATGCTAGCCAAAAAGATTTGCTGCATGAGGACTGTGAATTAGAAAACAGACCTGGGAAGGCAAGGGCAAATGTATATTCAGGTATTCAACCAGTGGTACAGATAAGAACAGAAAAAAAAAACAAAGGAAAAAAAATTAAAAAAAAAAAGTCTAGGAGAAGAGACTTCAAAAAGCCAAAATTTTCAAGTCCCAGCTGTGGCATAATTAGCATTAAATTTTGTAGCCGTCATTGGGAGAGTAACTAGAAAACTGAATACAGAGGTAGTAAAGGATTGGCATTTAAGATATAGCATTTACCTGCAATAACTACAGTCATTGCTGCTCTAAGAATAGCATAAAGCTGTGGGAATCTCACACCATAATTCAGGAGCATTTCCAAAATGAAGAA
The DNA here is from genome assembly GCF_000690835.1 of Fulmarus glacialis. Taxonomy (NCBI): domain Eukaryota; kingdom Metazoa; phylum Chordata; class Aves; order Procellariiformes; family Procellariidae; genus Fulmarus; species Fulmarus glacialis. The sequence continues at coordinate 122,687 of NW_009216194.1, read as the reverse complement.
GAGGAATTATACAGCTGCCTCCGCAGAAGAGCAAACTCTGCAAGTCTCTCGCAGGCAGGAGCTCACCTGCTGGGAAGCCGGTGGTGAGGATCAGACCAGGGCTTTGCTGGGGTTCTCCAGGTGATCTACACAACGTAGACCGCTCGGCAGCGCTATTGCTGTGGCCTGCAAAATATCACTCGAAATGGAAGCTACGCAGCAGGAAGAAAAATGAGCTACAATACCAGCGACGCTGGAAAACACGTGTGTGCCCACAGTCCATCCATTTATTTCTGAGTGTGTTGGTAGATCTAATGAGAAATAGTCTCTCTCCCTACAAATCCTGTCGCCCCAATATGTCTTTAAGCAGCGTCCTTGATGGCGAGCTACAGTGGACGCCTGATTAACACTCCATATAAGAGATCACAAGCATTTGATTACTTCAGTCGACATGTTTACTTGGACTTGCAGCTGGTCAATGTAATGGCAAGTTAGTGAAGTAAACTATATTGTTGTAAACCCTAAATTTAAGTCATTCCGTGCATGTACGTTAGGTATCCAGTGACCCAGCTTGCACAAAGGGGAACTTATCGAACACAAAAGGGAGTTTTCAGGCTGTTGCCAGGCTTCTTTAGTGCTCAGCATCCTTTCATACTTTATCCAATTATAATTAAGTGGTGTTTTTAATCTTCAAAGCATTTTATAAACTTTACCTAATTAATCTTCGCAACACCTTTATGTGGCAGGTAAGCATTCATTAAGTACTTTTGATTCATAATTAGGCACCAGCTAATTGTTTATATAATTCAGTTCAGAAAACCTAAATGAAAAAAAAGAAATGTTCCCCCTTTGGTAAAACAATGGGACAAACCATTATTTTTTAATCCAATCAGGTCTCCTTCCACGTAGTTGGGGTTGGAGAATCAACTAGTTTGATTGATTGAGCACTTTAAAGTTCTTTATAATTGCACAAAGAAATCAAGCTTGATTGTTCTTGTCACTTGGGTATTGCACTAAAACGATGCTGTTAAAAATAAGTAGCACCATATGTGAGAAATGCATTGTTTTAGTTAGATGGAGATGGAAGGCTTTTTGGTATACTGTTGGTTGGCAGTTAAAGCATTGTGATTTTGGATCTGTTATCCACTCAAAACTTTACTTTGTTTTAGTTCCTTAATTTCTTTGTAGTAAGTTAAAGTAAATAAGATTTTTTATTTCAGTCTGGGGCTGAACTCCACAGAAACTAGTTTACGTCAGGAATATCTGTAGTAGCAATTCAACCGGTGCCTGTCTTGTGTTTCTTTTAAGTACATGCTTCTGAACAATAGAGGCTGTAATTGTAATTTCTACAGAAGGCTTTTTGTATGTCTGAAAAACAAACAAGAAAAACAAACCCTCTTCATACTTACCATTATGATTTGGAGTATTCACGTATGCATGCAAAAAAGAGAATTACAGATGAAATAATACCTTGACAGTGTCACTTGCTTTTAAGTTCATAAAACAATTGCAAATCAAAGTAGGATTGGATTCAGAGCAAAATAAAAATTGAAACAAAATAAAAAATTAATAGTATGCAGTTGAGCTATCGTATTTTGATTGTGAGTATAAAATGTTCTACAACAGGTTAAGGAGAGGAGGAAATTAAACTGAGTATGGGAAAAAGTAAATCTTCTTCTCTCAGGGGCTACAGTATTAAGCATCATAGGCAGGTTAGATTTGACACGCTTTAACATAACCTTGTTTTATACACCAAAGATTAGAATTTAAGCCTATGTTTGAGTCTAGTATATGTATATAAAAGTAAATTTATATTGTTAAAAATGCAACTGTTAAGAAAACACCAGCCCTGACTGCATAACATGTCCTTCTTATGCCACATTTACAGTTCTACATGAATTTAGAGCATGTACAAATTTGGAGATGGTTTTGTTCATATAGAGAATGACATTTCTGAAGAAGGATATTGGAAGTAATCTTGATATACCATCATAGGCAGGTATTATTACTGGGCGTTTCCAAAACAGCGTGTCATATCCGTAACTAACCTGTAGAAATCCTTGCTGCAGGATTCTGGATGCTAAAAAATGACAGTGACTGGACTGGCTCATGGGAGAGAAATCCCTTTAAGTCTCATACAACCCATGCCTGACTCCAGGGGTTGCTGGAGATTGGTAACATGCAAAGCTGAAACTATTGTCCTGCTCCTGCCCTTCCCTCCAGACAACGACATTCAGCTGCTGGTGAGGATGAGCACCTGGGGCAGGTGGACCTCCGCTGTGATGCAAGAGGTCATTTGGAGGCTCTGGTGTGGGCTGGCTCCTGCCATGCATGCAGCAGGATTGCAGAAAATAAATTGAACCCAGGTGAGGGGCTGCCTTAAGACTGGGAGGAAACCAAGAGCGCAGCAGTGACTGGTGTGAGAAGTTGAACTTGAGCTGATGGGATGCAATGCTGTGCACTTCTATACCTCTGTGTGTGTGTGCACGCACCTAGCGTGTGCCTATCATTCCAGGTAGCATGCATATTTTTGTATGTATCCATATATAAATGTTGAACCATACATCTGGGCTATCTCTATTGATGGGTGTTGTGGGAGGACTGCTAGCTGATGAGGTACTCTGAGATTTCAGAAGATCTGGAGACCAGTGAGACCAGTGGGTGCGCAGTGATTTTTGCGGTCAGTGTGGTAACATCTGTATTAATTTCTCTGCTCAAAGAACATGGTACCATGAATCCTCTGTTTCAGAGGGCAAGTGTTTGACAGTGACAGTTGCTTTAGTGGTCATTCTGGTTTTAATCCCTTTCTTTTCAGCTTATCGTTTGCTGTTTGCAATTGACTACTCAAAGCTGGAAATGTTAGCACTGTTTTGAGAAGTAATGAATCCAACTCGTGTACGGTATCATGAGTATTATTGCTGGCTCCAGAACCAATTACTGTTTGCATAATCAAATTCTTAATTGTTGTTTTTCCTTAAGGTTGCAGAGTATAATCTATGCTTTTTTACCTCCATGTAAACAAGGGGAAGGAACGAAGGAAGAAGTACATTTCCAGTCATGTTTCTGGCTTCACTGTGAGCCAGTGTTGCAAGGGCTGCCTGTTGTTAGCATGGCACGGCATTTGGATTTGCATTATGGTTTGCAGCATACACTGCTTTTCTGTAATCCACATATTGATCTTTTATCTGACTGTAGAGCAGATCTTCGATAACATTAGCAGGTTGTTTTCTCTCTCATTTCTTTTTAGTATTCATTCCTTTGCTGGAGTTTGTCCATATGTACATCTATACAGAAGTATGTGTATACCTATATTATTTTAATTCAGAAGCCTGAATTAAAAGAATAGTTATTTCTGTAACCGATATATCTTTTTCCTATATTGACTGTTAAATACTCTTCTGTATTTTTAATAGACTTTCCATTGAACTTTAATTTTTATGTCACTTTTGTTCTTCCTCTGAAGGCCATTTTACTACTAGGTCTGGCTGTGTTTGTGCATTGTTTCTTGCTCTTAGTACAGTGCCTTAATCTTAGCAAAAGCTTCCCTATGCTTCCTTCCTTTAGTGTTTTTGCCTTTCACAGCGAATTTGGCAGTTCTTGAAGAGCAAACTGTTGTTTGTGATCTGTATGCAACAGCCTCAATACCTGGGGATACAAAATTTGCAAGTTTGTGTGGCTTTTCTGTTAGGATTTGTCGTTGGATGGGGAAGTGGCTGTGGGCAAGAGTGCATGCCCAGGACCTGGTAATTGCTGTGCCTCCTTAGGGAGAGACGAGGAAGAAATAGAGAGAGGAAGGTCAGGATCGTTCATTTTCCCCCCCAGAGAAATACAGCAGGCAAAGCCTAAATTGGAAAGCTATTTCAATCAAAAATATTTTGCCACTGGAGGAATAAGTTTATGGACAGTAGTTGGATTCAAGGGATGGAGAAATTAAGGAATACAATTCATATTTTCACTCTTTTTTGACAAAAAAGCTTTTGGGTTTTTGTTCTGCCTTTTTTCCCTTTGTTTTTCACTTGTTTTTTTAAATTAGCGGACGAGAAGCGGCTTCTTAAGAATTGCTTGTTTTTCATTACAAAAGTTGCTGTGCCTCTTAGCTGTGGCATGGTTGTAGACTGTGGCCCTCATAACTTCTGTTTGTGACTTGGTTCTGCTCTCTGTTGAATATACTACTTTCTACGGTTATGAAACTATATGGAGGTGGGGACACATTTTTATTATGGAGCTTTTTTTGTGGCAAGATTCAGAATACAAGTTTTGAGAATGTGTCTGAAAGAGTCAGCCTACCCCTGCCCAGGCACGTCAGCCAGATCTCAGGAGCTCACCTCCTTCGTGCCCACCCACCACGTGCCATTTGTCCTGCCGCAGTTCTCTCCCAAGCTGGGCAGGACCCCAAAATCTCCATTATGGTTTAAATCCCTTTTGAGCTCAATTGGGAGACGAGAATCCTTACCTACTATTACTCTGAATTAAGAAGTTAATCTTATCCATTGATAAGCAGCTAACTGTATCCGGCCAGTATCATAGGGTATCACCAGGCATATATTTTACAAGGTGCTGGAGTAATGTACTTTTTAACTCTCCAGCTGTATTGTCGGGCTTTATTTGGTCTCTTTTCTCTTCTACCTGTTCAGGATTTTGTCTTTGACTTTTTTAATTAAAATCAGCTCACTCCAGCCAGGCTGAAATGTCCAATAATAACTGCTTATTAAAGAATGGAAGCTGTGCAGTTATTAATTTAAATTATTTTGTTCCAGAGGTTTTGCTCAAATTAAATGGAAAACCAAATTAAACAATGATTTAATTAAGTGGAAGAGATGGAACTTAGAGGCAGATTTAGAACGTGAAGATCTAAAAGAAGCGTGTTCTTCCAGTTGTGACATCTAACAGATGTAATCCTTCATCAGCATGGCAAAGCAGAGATTTACTGTCATTCAGAGGATAATGAAGAAACCAATGGCAAGCATGATGTTACAAGATAAGAAACTAAACTAATGAATATAGCTCTACAAACCTGAATAAAAAAACTCCAGAGGAGAGATTAAAAGAAACAAAGCATGTATTGTTGGAAAGAAATCTCATACAGTCGAGCATTACTAAATACTTGAAATTGCTGAAATACAATGACAAATTAATTAATTTAATAGAATACATATGTGCTTATAGAGCAACCTGTAAAAATAAAGTACATAATGCATTGGGATATTCAAGGATGACCTGCCATGAAATGAATATTTCAATAATAATCATGCCAATTTGTTCACGTTAATTAGATTTATGGTTTGTGTATGCAGAGAGTTAGAAATCCCACAGAAGTAACAATTATCTCTCAACATTTCATTTAATGTTAGATTAAGAAGATATACTTCTACTGTGACAAGTTCACAGGCCCATTTTGAATGGATATGAGACGTTGTTTGCTAATTTCGAGAAGGTTCTCCAGCTAGGGTAGCATTGCCTAATATTAAACTTCCTGGCACTCTAGATTGAATATTTCATCTTTAAAGTCATTTATGGTAATTAGTTTATTATTTTCTGAATAATTTTGTTTAACAATGCGTTTGAAATTATTCTAACCTCCTGCAGCTGGTCTATTTGCGATCGCAATGACTTTAGTTAGGGTCTCAAGTTGCTCTGGCAGCAATGATTGCAAGTTAAAAGTTATTGTCATACATATTAAACACACATAAAAACAGATAATTTTTGTTTTTTCTTTTTTTAGAGTAGTCTTATGCAGTGGAGCTTTTTTGCTCCAGAAAGCAGTTAGCATACTTATGAAACTAAATAATACAAGAAATGGTAATAGCGGAAAAAGACTCAAATTTAGCTTTTTCCTTCTGTATCACTAAAGAACCTCTTTTCATATTCATTTTTCTGATTTTTCCCTTCTGATTTCATAATAAGGATATATTCCTAATTCACAATAAATTATTGAGTCAGGTTCCAGAATCCATTCTTAAAGCAATAGAATTGCTTGAAAAAAGCATAACTTACAGTGACATATGTGGATTACTAAGGATCTCTCTTTAGAGCTGGAAACACCTTGTTTTATGTTTGAATAATGCCCAGTCCATAGGGACTCTTAACTACTGCCCTTGGATATGACAATACTATCGTTATTATGGGAAAAGTGGTTTTCCCATTACCACTCACCTATCCCCCATTGCAGCCTGCTGGCTTTGAGAGTATAGAGGTGGCTGGAAAGGAAAATCACATCAAAGGATTTATTCAAGTTCACCAGGGTTAGTGCTTAAGTTTTACTGACTTCGACACATCTCGTTGGCATTTCTGCGGGCCTGCTGTCGATCATGAAACGGTACCATGCTGGTGGCAAGGAGTGGTCACAAACCAGGTCCTGAATCGCCGTTCGCTGCAGCTCCAGCGAGTCAAACCTGGTGCTGCGGTAGGGATTGCGGAGGATGCGGTGTCCCTCGGGGGAGCACTCGGGAGCTGGAAGGGGTGAAAAAGGACGCTGATTAAATAAGTTAATTCAAGCTAACTCGCATGGATACTATTAATTACCGCTTAAAGATGGATGCGTCCTCCTATGTTCAGATTCAGTCTAGGATTGGGCTCATTTTCAAGGCAAACACTGAAATTAAATATATAAAAGTATATAAAATTGGAAGCTTGCTAACATAAAGATTTTAGTTATCTATATTTTCATCATACCTGAATCAGAACCAGAAACCTTAACCCTTTGAATGTGATCTCAGCCTAGTTTTAGGGATTAACGTCTGAATCCCTCCTCCTCAGAAATTAAATAATGTTTTGCGGTTCCAAAGTCTTGTGATTTTTTGAAAATATGTTTTTTTAATTTAGTTTATTATATGCATGAGCATTTTAATCACGACATAAATTGATGCTCAAGTATAAAGTGCACTTCACATACTTTCAAATACATATTTAGAATAATGAAAAAAAGAAATGCTAAAAAGAGAAAAAGAAAGGGTGAAAAACCAACAGTACCGTGGGTTTTTAGAAATAAGCTCGAGTTAGGCTTGCAAATATTCAAGCCACAGGTCAGGCTCGCCTAAGGCATGTATCCATAAAGCCAAATGCGGCAGAGCTACTGTGCATGCATCGCGAAATTTGAATCGAAACTGCTGCCCCTCAATGTCTGTTTGTTTACGTGCCTGCCCTGTTTATTTTCATACATCTCTTGATTTTTTTTTTTACAGAATATTCAGTAGTTTCTTATCACCTAATAGAAAGAAGCCTTGCAGTGATTCTTTTAGAAGTTGTTTGTTTTCAAAAAGCTGATCATGTAGAAAAAAGGGCCTTTTCTTGGTTACGTTAACCGTTTCTCTATGAGGCAAAGTCCATCTTTGCTGTGTTAGCACCGCAGAGCTGGTCACAGGAGGAGACTGAGGTGGAATTGCTCTGCTTTATGCATCAGCAACAGAAGGCTCAGCTAATTTCTTGCTGCAGTAATCCTTAATTGCTAATGATGATGTAAGAGGCAGAGAGCACATCGCAGGAGTTGCACAACCTAGTTTCGGAAGCGAGCCTGGCAGTTAGCAAAATCACCTCTTTGCACTGTAAATAGAGCGTATTTATGTGACACTGTTGACAGAGAATAAGACCCCTCCCCCTAATATCATCTTTCAAATGTCACTTTTCAGATTATAACTCTGCTTTAATATTATGCTAGTGGCATTCTGAAACAGATTTATCATTTTTATTTTATTGACAAGATACTCAGAAGGTCAAAGTCAATCCATTTATGGTACTATTTTTAAAGATTATTTTTATTGTGCCAAAGGCAAGGCAATGGTATATAAGACAAATGGGGACAAAATGTAGCGTAACAGAGCCTTTATTGCAATCTTCAGGGAACTAAACTGTCAAAGCGATAGTGCAATTCCAATGCAAAATTCAGCTGAGTTAATACAATTGCCTTTTTAAATAAAAAAGGTGTGCCCTAAGCTTTTCTTTTCTCCAGGTAAGAGCCATTTTAGAGAGAGAACACTGGGAAATACTTCACCTCTAATTAAATCTGGGATCTGATTCCATCCCTCGGATGTCGTTTCTGGGGATTTGGGCCCGGTGGTGGGGACCACATGCAGACCGTCCTTTGCCAATTCCCAGCCCAAGGGAATAAGTGACATTTCAGCAGACCAACTATTTTCAGCAAATGAAAAGTTTACCCTACATTTAAAAACCGTTAAAAAATGCAGACCCTCGCTGACCCCTTCAATATCGCTCAGTGCTTCGGGAGTGTTAATGGGAACAGGACTGTGGGTCGTGGTGCCTTTTACTTGCCCTAAGTACCTCCTTTCTGAACAACAGACAAAAGAGTCTAGAAGTAAATGGCTCTTTGCACAGCATTGCCACCAGAATCCTGCCAGAGCATTGTAATATAACTAATAGCATTCTGTTTCTCAATAATAATAATATCAAATACTCCCTTTAAATGTAATTAATAACCTTCTGCTCAATATGTATTAGTTATAATTCAAATTCACACAATATGTTGTGGTCTTACCAATGATTAACTACTCTGTCTAAACAATGCAAATATATTAGATGCTGAGACACAGCTAATTATTTTTCATCCTTCGCATAGTTTTGTTTGCAGTAGTTTAGAAAATGCGGTTTCGCATATTAATGTTAGAGGAGCTGAATGCTGTGGATGGGACTTGCAAAGGATAGGGAGGGACTTGGAGGAGCACACGGGGGAGGTACGCAAGGTCAGTGAAGAGAGGGGTGTTCACCCATTAAATTTAACTGTATTTGGGACAAATGCCATATGTTCACTCCCTAAAGAGCATATACGTGAAGCCCTGGCTCAAGCAGCCACCACCTCTAAAGGTGTATTTTATTCTGTATTAAATGTCAGAGTATGTTTATGTACCTGTGACTGGGTTTAGTTATGCTAGCAGGCTGTCGTTGAGGAGGCGGCAAGGCAAATTGATCTGCTGTCAGCTCCCCTGGAGCCAGACTGACGGATTTTGTTCTCGCCCTGATGCAGATCAGACCGAACCACACTGGAATCAACGGCAGTGCACCGGCACGGAGCAGGAGGGAGCGTGAGTAAAAGCTCGCCCAGCAAGCCATGAACAAAACAATCCCTCAATTATTGAGTTTCCCTTGTAAAATGGTGCTTATTACAACCTTATGACAGAATCATTGTAAACTTTAACATGTAAATTGCAGGCCATGGTACAAGTTAATTACTACTGCTTTTCCCACAGAAATAAATAAATTAAGGCATCACTGTAATCAGACTACATTATGAAAATATTATTTAAAAAAAAACCCAGGAAGATACAGTTGAGCTCTGTTGGTTGTTCACCTGAGGGGTGCCTGCCTGTACCTTATGGTGACTGCAGCTACACTCTAATCAGACGAAGCCTTCCTCTTCATTTTTAATTCATGACAAAGTCAGACACAGATGTCAAGTTTGTATACAGTGATGAAGTGCTCAGTATCACAATTGTCCCCCCTGTTGTGGGGAACAATAAAAGTCCACATCCGTGTCTTGTACGCAGTTGCTGTTACTCTCTGGTGTGCAGGCTAGATTACCTTTAAAAGGAAATATTTATTTCTTTACATAGGAGAAACCTATACATTTGATTTAATTGCTGAGCTCTATTCCTATAATTGCATTAAAAGGGCTTATGAAAAAAATGCTGGCTTTTCAGGGAGCTGAGTGCTCATTGTCGTTATGACCATTCAGATTTCCTTCAGGAAGAAATTAAACCATGTATTGAGATTTTGTTGCTCTTGGTCCAGAGTGTGGTTAGAATTAAATGTTGCGCAGTAGCTGGTGCTTTAGTCTCCTGCAAAGAGCTTCTTGAACCACCATCACCCTTGATATAGGCAAGGAGCTGTTGCTAAGACATAAGGATTTGTTCACCTCATTAGACTGAAAGCATTTTTTTTTAATAAACCCAACAATTTTATGGCAGCAACTTGCTGCAAAGAGACACCGAGTAGCTCCTTTTTGACACAAAAAGCAAACAAATAACAATACCTGTTGCAGATGCTCAGTGAAAATGGCATTTGAATAACTGCTGGCGTGGTAAAGCACATCCTGTGGGGAAAATCTGTCTCTGTTGAAGCCATAAGGAAAGTTGCCATTAATGTCTGGAGGTCGAGATTCACCCAACGTTGGTGTGCGGGAAGTTATGTGCAAATGAAATGAAAGGCAGCCTGTGGGCTAGCTGGGAAGAGGAGAGCCTCCTGCAGAAGGCAGAAGCATCCAGAAATATCCGATGGAAAATGAGCAGAAAGTGAATATCTGAACCGGTGTTTCACGCTGAAATACAGTTGTGGACCTGGGGTTTGGCTCTCAGCTAAAGGAAATGTCGATGTGACCACGGCTGGAGGAAGACGTGCATGTCAGTAGATCCTGGGGGCAGCAGCCCAGGAGCCCATTCTTGGTGGGTTGTGCAATATTGTACTGGGGAGGACAGAAGCTCCACAGGGACCAGCCAAACAAGAGCCTGGAAAGGTGTTTGTTGGGCATTACTCTGGGATGCCTGCAGCACAGGCCCACGCATTTAACGCCTTAAACATCCACTGGTGGGAACTTATTTCAAGCAGGTTAGTAACTGGGTGGTCTGCAAGCAGCCGAGCCAGCCGTGCACTTCTTGGGCAGTGGATTCAGTGGGAAAGATGCTGCTCTGGGGACCGCCAGGCACCCAGAAAAGGTCTGTCCATCCTGGCTGATGCTCATGGCCATGGGAGGAAGCATCAGACACTTTGGGGAGGGGCACCAGGAAAACTGGAGTGGCAGGCTGAAAACTTGAAAGGAAATAATTTGCTAAACATTTGCTTTTCTTTCTAAAGGCAGGTGGGCACGGGTGTGACAGAGCTCTATCTGTCGCTCTTGCTCCCAGTAAATATCAGTGGCTTATGTGAGGGAAGTTTTAAGAAGCTGTGAGATTTTGTTTGTTTGCTTTGAATAGCGGCTGCAAATCAAATAATATCAATAGGTGATGGCAGCTAGAAAACCCTGAAAGAAATATAGTCCACAAGCCTGAGGTGCATGTTTGTTTTGGGCAAAGCGGTGCCTGCCATGCAATATAGTTAAAGGGCATTCTAAAGCTCTGGGAAATAGTTGGCGGATTGCAAAATAATTTTTGTGTGGAGGGTGAATGAAAATCCAGTGACTGATCCAGGTAATACTAATGAACAGCACCATTTGGCGATGCGCTGTAATTATTCTGTGACCAGGGAAGAGATATTCCCAGGTGCAGATTTCTTACTGTCATCCCCCACATCGTGGGAGCCCGGCTGGAGCCTTCCCCCAAAACCAGTGAGCCCCGGGGCCGGGGAAGCGGGGCTGCCCGCCGGCTTTCACACGGCTTGGCTCAAAGGCAGACAGAGGGGGTGGCTAGGGAGCTTTTGAAGTACGGCGTTTGAAAATATGCATGCATAGGTATATGTAAGTATGTGTACGTGTATATGAATGTGTATATACATATATTTATTTTTCAAATTATGCATGGAAATACTCGTATTGTCACCATTTGTATGACATACGGTAAATTTTTGAAATCCCTCCCTGGCAGATTTTCAGATTTCTGCTTTTTGTTTCTTACTCTAAAATCCATAGTGGAGCAAAACATTTTCCTGAGTGTTTTAATGTCTCTTCACAGGAAAATTATGAAAGATTTTCCTTTGGAAAAATCAGTCCGAATGCCTAGGCTATTAATCCATAGCTCCAAATTAGTTGCAGACAAAGGATGTATTAGCTTTCTTCTCTTTGTAGTTTATAGACAGAAGGAAGCCTTATCATCAGCCACTTCCATGCCCAGTGGCTGTATTTCACTGATGTAGCAAAGCTCAAGTAAAAGCTTCTGAAGCTTTTGGTGTGCCAGTGCCATCTACTTCCCCATATTATGATTTACCATACATTGAAAGAGAGTTTGGGCAGAAAAGGAAGGCAGATATTGGGAAAGGGAAATTCTTTCCAAGCTCTTAATGGATGTGTTCAAAATAACAGTAGAAGACTGATCTGACAACATTTAAAAATTCCTTTTGGTGGATGCCAAGTTCCAGATGAACAGTATTCTATTAATAGAGAAGGCATTTGTAGCTAAGAAACATCTGACAGTTTATTGAAGATGAACATTCCCGCCTTATTTCACTAAAATTTGCTAAGATTTTAATGCAATTAGTCTGCATGCTGATGACAAATTTTATTCCTAAAAATATTCAGAGCCAGAAATTTCTTGTGAATGTGATCACTACATAAAAATGCTTGAACCATGCATGCTCCTCTGGTAGGTAAAACATTAATTTTATAAAAAAAACTTGATAGCTAATAAATAAAGCTATTTTCAGATAATTCAGAAGCAGAAGAACCTCCTACTGAACTGAAATGATAAGGAAGCACATTGTATAAACACCACACACTCATAATGGCCAGGTCTTGAACAAGTCATAATGCGTTCATAAGACAAAATTGATAGAGATAAATGAACTATTGTGTAAAGTGAATGTAATTATAGAAAATTTGACCTAGGAAGAGGCTGAGCAGCCACTGAAAAGAATAAGACATTTTTCATACATATTATTTGTACTCCATAACAGACAGAATTAAGAAGAAGGAAAATCAGGCCAAGCAGGAACATGGTTTTCTAGGAGTCTGCAGCTTAACACTTCCCCTTAGATATTACACTGTTTTGAAAATACGGCATCTTCTTGTAACCCAGAGAACTCAGTGTACAATTAAAGACTCCTTCACATGTATGTCTTACAGAGGAAGCGCTCTTCTTTCAAGGCAGGCTTTAGACTCTTCAGCCCTAGGGATCTGCTATGTTGCAAACAAAACGCAGCCTGCAATACATCCTCCTGCAGTGCCTGAGTGTGGGCCAAGCACCAAAGACAGAGGCCGTGATGTGCGAAGAGATCCCTTTCCTTCTTTCCTCAGACCCATGGATGCTCTATATGATACCCTTGATATTTTTTTACTTACAGTATATGTAACTCAAACTCTCACTACAGCTTGTTCTCACCAGGCAGGATTAGTGAGTTTATTGTTAACTCTTAGGGAATTCTTTTTTTTTCTGCACAAAGGCCATAGCACGGGGCCCTGAGAGAAAGTGGTGTTAAAAAAAATCCTCCTACAATCTCAAGATGTTGTCTTTATGATGCATCTGAGTTTCATTTGCCTGGGAACAAGGTCACTTATCATCCCGGTCTTCTATGAAGTAAAGTGATATACCTTATCATCCCGGTCTTCTATGAAGTAAAGCGATATATTGGCAAACGAAGAGCCAACGTTCAGTTCCAGGGAAAACAATTATTTATTCATGCTAGTATCTCTTATCTTGGCTTGCATTTCTATTTTTAACTTGTGGTTTACAAAGGAGGAATTGATTACATGAAACTTCTCTTCTAGTCTGTGTTTCCCCTGAATGCTTTGCAGAAAAATGCACTACGTACAGCTCGCGCAGGAGGACGCAGATAGAGGCAGATATATATGTTGCACGGGGCCAGAAGAGGTGTCAAGAGGGTCTGACAAATTAGGTGACAACAAGGGGTCCCTGCGAGAAACGTGAGCAAACTCTGAGGAACTTCTGGGCAGTTTAATGTGGAGTTTGGAGTACTGTCACAGGAGATGCGCTGAAAAGCGCTTTCCTCAGTGCTCCATAAATAGAGAGGACGAAGCGACCGAGTATTTATTTTCAGGGACAACAATGTGTGCATGGCCAACTGACTTGGATGAGCCAAGAAGTTTCCAGCAGAAGTGTTGCCCTTTAAAATGTTTCGGTCTCTAGGACACACTATCTGGCATCTCTCATCGCTGTGAAAATTGCTCGCGAATGGTGGGCATGAGAGGGAGGACACATGATCACATGGATAAAAAGCAACGGGCAGCTGGACAGGACAGGTGAAGTCTGTAATTCCCCTGCTTTGCAAAATAAAACCTCATCTATTGGCAGTTAGAAAAAGCAACAAAGCCAAATTGTGTCAATTAGTCTATTAAATTTTACCAAGTCTCATCCTCGCTAATTCTGGCTCGGCTTCAGAGCCAGGAAGGCTGAGCATCTGAATATAGAAATCAGTTACTATTGCTGTGTCAGAAGAGAATTAAAAACGTCATAAATTTCCTCAAGTTATCTCCAAGTTAATGATGATGCCTTTAAGGACTTCTGAGCAATCAATAAAAAGAAAATTATAATTATTGTTATTGATTGGTCTATTTTGCTCTCATCTCTCAGAATGAAAAAGTGAAACAAAGTGGAAAGGTTCTTTCTCACCTCCTAATCTCAGTTGAACATACACTTGCAAATGTGGCTTTCCTAAATAGCAGTAGCAAAAATGAACTCACGTGTTTTGATTTTTAGAACCCACTGGGCTCTATTCAGATGGAAATTTGATTTCCATGGTTTACCCCTTTGAGAGCTGGAGCTGTTTCCATGGCCCAACTGTGACGCAGGCTAATTACAATTTTTCCAGCCACACGTTTTTCCAGACTGCTCCCATGGCAAATGCTGAATTTTGGCCACATTTCCCCCCACTTCTTCAATTTAATTCTGTATATGGATGATATAGCATTGGGGAAAGTGTCACCACTAACTTATTGTCAGTGCATCCAGGATGCAGCAGAGACTGGCGGAAAGATAAGGGGACGCGGACTGAAGGCAGCTTAGCGCTGCCAAATGGCAGATTCGCGCGTGTGTCCTGGGTGTGATTTAGTTCCTAATATATGCAGGGTGACAAGGCAATTTTTCCTGCTATTGTTTTGCTATTTTTCATTCCATTCACTGGCACAATAGTGGTTTCGGCAGCCACACGCTCCTCACATGTTTATAATGGGTTTTTCTGTCAGGGTTTTGACATTTAGGAAGAATGGTTTGGTTTGCTCTTGCCTTTGGAGTAAGGTTTTATTCATTACCGTTCTGCAGCAACGTACATGGACAGGCTCCACTTCCCAACTAATGCACAAACCTGGAAGGATCTCACCACCTTCCTACCAAAATTCAGGTCTTCTTTGACCCTGTCCTTCATCCTCTCGCAGGCTGCCCGCTCTTCGAAACTTGGAGAGAGTGGATTCAAAAAGGGCTCAAGCACATGGCAGCTCCTGCTGCGGACGCAAAAACCCTTCTCGTGCATTATAGCATTTTGGATGGATTTAAAAATATTAAAATAAAAGGTCATGAGCTAGAAATAGTCAGCAGCCTGCCTGGCCAGCATGATAAAATACAGCTTTTTACTCCCAGCCATGGAAGTGTGACATTAGGTCTAATAGATTTCTAGAAAACAAAATTTATCAGCAATCTCATGTTTCTTCAACATTTGAAAGAATCGGTACATATAGTCATAATTATCTTCAATATTAAAATGCATCAGTGCCTTTCTCCTATAGAAACAGGATGGTCACGGTTTCAGCCAGCAGTTTCCCTCAGCCGTGGTGGTATTTCAGGGGAATCTCCTACGTCTGGTTGTGGAAAACGCCGCCCATTGTGTGTCTAGCACTTGAACGAGATCTGTTGATGCCTATTCACGCCGTGAAAGAGCAAGGCTTTCAGTTCCTATACATGAAAACCTCCAGATAAATGCATTTACTGTTTTTATTTAGAGGAATTTAGTCCCCATTTACTGTTCTAACAGGTACTAATTTTCCTTTTTGTTTAGGGTCATCCCTGCTTTGGTTGCTCCACAGATCTCTGCTTATTTACCAGGAGTAATAGAAGCATTCATAAAACAGCAAGGTTTCAGGAATCTGTAAGGAGTTCAGCTATAAGCTGCTTTTTGATACAAAAGAAAATCCAGTTCAGCTGGTGTCTTCTCTACCCTTACAGCTGCTACCTGTGCAATCTTTTAGGATGTAATTACCATAATAAGAAAAAACATCTCCATAATTATATGTGCGTAAAGCAAAATACCTTTCTCTAGCCATGCCGTTAGAGCTGCAGATACAGATATACATGCTTACAGAGGACACGGGGGATTAGGGAGGCATAGGAATAAACACGAGACAATTGTTGCCCCATATGGTGCATATTATAGGCAGATGTGTTTTGATCAGGATCAGCCGTGCAGAAGGTAAACCGACTGATTTTTTCTCGTTTACACTGAACTAACTTTGATCATAGTGCAGGTTCGTGTGTTTTAAAATTTATGCCGACTTAAAAATGACTCCAAATGTTCTGGGGAGATTTGTGTCCTCAGAAGGTCTTCTGGGCCAGGAAATGAGCTCTGTCCCTCATCCCTCGGTGGCTGGTCAGGCTGTGGGGGGGTTTCCCATGCAGGGGTGGGGTGGGGTGGGATGGGAATTTCCTCCACCACAGTCGACGTGGTGCCGGTGCTTTTTGCAGGAGGTGTAGCAGTGGCACTTTCTAGTTCTTTGGAAAGTAAATAAAAGAAAATCAGGTTGCCGGATGGAATATTCTCGATGGGAACCACTCTCTTTCTTTCTTAGACACTGATAACGCAGTGTAGTTTCTTCTCACCAGACAAGATGAATCCTAGTAATTTTTTATTTCCATGGAGCCATTTCCATACTGAGCTTTCAATTCTACTTTTCCACCTCCTTCTTGCCCGATAACAGTGAGAGTAGACTTTTAGCTTATAAAATAGAGTTATACCTTTTATTGAAAAGATGGTTTAAAAAACAGCATTAGTGAAGGAGGAAGTAACTGGAGATTAATTCTTTTCCTAGGGAGTAATTCAACAGAAAATGTTATCCGTGTATCACCATCCATAGGTAAAACAAGGCGATTATAGGCATACGTGCGCTACTTCAGGTTTTCTTCCATCTTTCTGTTGTCAAAAACAGACTCAATTTTGCATTCTTACTTGGTAATTGGCTAATAACTGTAATTTTCATCTTAAGAAGATAGACTAGAAACCACTGTTCAGAAAAGCCCTACAACAAAACAATTGATCAATTCTTCATTACACTTGATGCATTCAGTTTACCGCAGTCATTTCATCTGCAATTTGAGCTAAAAAAACAAACAGCAAAAATCTACTCAAGCAATTTCAGATTGGAAAGCCATAACACAAATTAGTACACAAAGAAACAGCAGGCAATCAATTTATCGTTTGCTACTTTATTCTTTAGCAATTTGCAGTCATTGTTGAGTTGCTTTTGAAACGTGTAAAATTTGATTATGTGAAACCTGGTGAATGTCAGGCGTTGGTCATTTCTGTGTTGTGTTGTATGTGTTGTTTAGAGAACAGAGTGTTTGGATAGGTAGATCTGTCTGGCACCTGCTAATATCCTGCACAAGCACACATAGCTAAAACTTAGGATGGAAGCCCTGGCAGCCCTACTTCTGTTGTATTCTACTGTTAACCCAGTTCAGAGAAGGTTTAGTTCCCACTAAAGCAGGTATATGCCACTTCAAAAGACACACTGTGGACCTACATCTCCAAACAGTGCATGAGTCAGCTGTGGTCCCACGTGGAAGACCGACTATTGCATCTCCTACAGTATCCACCATGTGGGTGGAATATTACAGAAACGTAATGATGTTTTTAACCCTGCGGTTTGAATAACATGCCCATTAATAAAAAGGGGTTTGACTGTGATAGTCTGAGAAGTGGCGGTGCCACATGCTGCTGTGCAGACCTTACACCTGTTCACATTTATTCATAGGTGACCCCAAGAAGGCTTTCTATTTTTTATCCCCCACAATGTCCGTCTTTCTGCATTTGGAAATGAGGATCCCATTAATGTTTTTTAGCCTTGATGTCGAATTGAGTTGTATAAATATTGTTTGCAAGCAGTGGATATGCTCAGGGAGGCGTATCTGGATGTGCTCAGAGCACAGTCTGCAGAACAGACCTGGCAGAAGAGCAACGAAAGGCAAACAAGCAGGCGAGAGGAGGAGGAGTGACTTGGGGACATCTTCTGCTGGGGTTGGGCTGGCGGAGCTGGCTGGTTTTCCCTGACTTGAAACCAGGTCTGCCATGTGCTGGGGCAACGGCATGAGCACTTGGGTATTGCATGGCAGACCCCCCTCCCACTGAAACTGTTCTCTTTTGTATAGTTTTGTTAACTATATATTGTTGACTATAAATAAGAACATGCCAACTTTGCCAGCTTCCAAAGCTGTTTCCCTTCCTTTTATTCTCCTTTGCACCAATGCATATTCAATTATGTTTATAAAATGCATAATTTCATCAAGAAAATCTACAGCTCTGATACCAAAGTGTTCTACTGCCTCATGATATCCCTGCAGAGCAGAAACCAGGGAGCGGGATATTAAAACCAGTTTCTTTGCCCCAACCTCTGCGTATTGGCTATAATGAGACAGAAAATGTCTCCTTTTTTTTCTAGGCAAGAGAGTTGCTGGCAGAAGCACTTAGCTGTGGGAGAGGGTTTCACAGATGAGACTTCTGAAGTGGGTGAGATAGATGCAAAATCCCTAAAGGACAAGGTTTACCTGTTGTCACTTGCTCCAGTCTCACTATGGGAATTTAGGCAGCTCCCTGCTCAGCTTCCCGGTTGTGGTGGCTCCTGCCCTCTGGTCCACATGCTGTGCAGCAAAGAAAATTGCTCCTCGACAACTATCAAAGCCTAACTGCTTTGGATAAGTGCGTTCACTTGTTTCAGAGATGGGCCAGGTGCTTTGTTCTGCACTGCGGTGTGAGTAAACGTCCTTACTGGACCCTCACTCTCACCCCATGTTATTTAAGCAACCTTTACACTTAAAATTACATTTGTTGTGAATAAAGTTCAGAGATAAGGGGTGGTCAAAAATAGCATCATCATGCCTCTCAAAGAATTTCCCTACCTGCCTGATTCTTAATTAATTCTGTTTCTTCTGAAAAATTAACGTTGAATTGCTTTTTTGGTTTTTAGGTTAGAGTTTGGGTTGGTTATTTTGGAGTCTTTTGCATTGGCTAGACTAATTCTGCAGCTGATCTTGTTTGGCATGTTTCGGTCTCAGCAGTCCAAAAATCAGCTTTTCATCAACAGAAGTATGCAGCACAAGGCTTATTGTCTCTCATTCGAAGCACATTGCAGACAGGTCTATATTTCTGTTTGATGAACACCAGAAGACCCAACGTCCAAGCCTGCCAAGGTGAATCACGCTGGGATCGCAGGACCGAGATGCAGCTATTTTTCCCTTTTTCATGTTAGCCCCCACCGTTTACCCACCTACCTCCAACTTACCCTTTTGGCAGGAACTGCAACTTTCTATTTTACCCCACACATTACTTTCAAACGTGGTGTGAAAGAAAAGCCAGGGTCCAAATTTACTGTAAAGATCTTTGCTAGCTATTTTTCAGCCCCTCATTCCTTCTCTGTCATGCTACTGTAAAATCCTAGGCTAAGGACAAGTTTTGTTTCATCCTTTCTATTACTTGCTGAAATAAGTGTCTAGCGTAAAGAAAGCACTAAAATCTAGGTTATTTCCTTACAGAACATGTAGATTCAGCAGCATGGCTCAATATTAATAACAACTGAATGGCTAAATCCCTGCAAACTGGGATAAAAGTTTGCTCCTAGGGATCCAGCAAACACACTTAAACCATTGAATTATCTTAATTCTAAAATAGCCTTCCAGCAGTACCACGGGGCCAGGCTACACTTTGGGTTATTTTGCTGTATCTGGAATTTTGAGGCTATTCCAGAGACAGACAGGCATAATGCAAAGCAGAGTTGGCCAAACATGTGAAGACTTGAGGTATAAAAGGATTAACAGATGCTAATGTTCTACATTTTTCTGCTGCAATAATATCAGTACAGACAGCACCCAGAGCAAAGCAGAAAGGAGACGATTGCATGTAGGAGGGACAGAAAGACACAGCTATGATACTGTGCTGAAATAAATTTCGAAAAAGGCAACTGTTGAACAGATGTTACTGGCACATGGAAAATTTAGTGAGTAGATGATTTGCAATTCACCGGTCCAGTGATGAAAAGTGACTTATTTCAATCAAAAATGAAACCTTTCCATTTCAGAGAAATAGAATCTCTGAAATCACAAAGAAAGACCGATAATAATTGAAAGTCAGACTAAACTCCTCTTCAATCTGAAATTAAATATCTTGGAAACAGGAGGCATCGAGTCATTTCATTTGCAAAGACTTTGAAAGGAAATATTTCAACTTTTAGAAAAATATGCCTTTCTTTCTCTAGGCCAAATAGTTTGTCGTGTTCAAAATGAAACTATGGTAGATCTTGCTGATGTAGAGAAAAGTGTTACCAATGACACTTTAACCCAAGCTCTGTTCACTCAAAACACGCTCCTGAGGGCGCTCGTATCATTGGGTTTGCTCCAAGGACCACAATCTCTGTGGTTTTGTTTTCCCTGTCTCAGCTGCCTTCATTCACATGAACTGCTCCATATGAGGAGCCCTTATTTTTTATTCTTTTTATTCTGACTGCCGGACAGCCAGATCCAAAACGCAGGTCTCCTGCAAGACCCCCATCACATTACAAGCTGGAAGTTTCACAGCTCCGATTGCTCTGGCGTCAGGAAAGCAATGCATGCACCCAGCATAAATATACAGAAGAATGAAGTGTGTCTTGGCATGGCACTTATCCCAGCCCTGATTACGCAGTGTAAAGAGCACGGAGGCATTTTGGCATAAGCAGTGCTGAAAAGAGGGTCAGCCTACTGCTTTTCATGATAATCCTTCTTATCTCTAAACTATTGCTACAGCATCTGTATGGGAACATGAGGCGGGGAGATCACTTCCGTCTCTTGATGGTCCTTCTATAATGCATGTATTTCCCTGTCATCTACGTCAAGCAAGGATGTCTAATTCTGATTTATCTCCTATACTGTAGTGATCAGCCACATAAATGAATCGCTCCTCTAGCTCTGCATCCAAACCACTCTGGATTCGTGTCACTTGCAATATTTTTACATCTTTTTTCAACAGCAAGACACAGTCTTCATCTTCATCTGTCCTGAGAGACAACTGCCCTTCCTAAATTTTTCATCCCATTAGGTCACAATTCTTCTTAGCCATGATGTAAATTTGTTCATGTTGCCAGCAAGTCTGATCAGCCATCAGGGTCTCAACTGCTGGTATGGGTAATACAGTGTAGGTCTGACTTGAAGTGGTCATCTGAACCAGTTAATTCCTGTATTTCTCTCAAACTCGTTTCTTGATATTTGTTACTTATTCATTATGACTCCTTGACTACAAAGACTACATCAAAGCTGAATATATCTCTTTAATCAGGGACCAAAAACATTATCACTCTGATCATAGGATTACAGCTTTCGTATTTTCTTCTCAGACCTATTCTTGGAATGTGTCCCATCATTTAAAATCCTCTTCTAAGGTAGGAAAAATGACCTTTTCTCTTTCAAGGCAAACCTTTTCTTAGGATCATCCATGAACTTCATGGGTATATGCCAAGAATGACATAGATTTTTATACAGATTGAATCTTATTTGCAATAATAATTTGCAGTAATTTTTCATAGCCAAAATCCTTTTAAATATTTTGTACAGCAGCAGGTTATTTTGGCTGTGATTTCATGAGAAATTGCAGTCCATCTCTTTGCAAAAGGCCCTGCAAATAGTCATTGAGGTAAGTCTCCTTTCCCATGAGAATAGGATGTAAAGAACTGAGATGTGATCATATTTGTGTGTGCATACGGTATATGTGGAGACAGTGGAAGAGTCTGCTTTCCAGCCTTTTTATAAGAGAGAGAGAGATATATATATGTATAATAGCTAAAATAAGCGTTGATTTTTTTCTGCCAGATCAAGTAGGAGTTGGAGCTGTTAACAAACAACATTAAGATTAAAGAGAATAAACAAAACAATTAATCCTTTCTTCTGGCCCAAGTAAAATGAACACTACAGCTGAGTTAGCCCCTCTTAAATAATCCCTGTCTATGAGAAAAAACCTTGCTCGAAGGAGAAAGAGAGAAATACATTGGGGAAAACAGCCTACCTGTCCCTGCTGTCCCGAGGTCTAGCCTGGGCCAGGGACACTGGGGCAACGCAATAGACGGTCAAAGCAAATAGGGCAGGAAAGTACTGGGGAAGGTCATGTAATCCACCCGATATTCAACAACATACGCCACGGATTATACACAATCCCATTTTCCACATGTGGGATCACATTTGTGAATTTAGAGATGTTACTGTTGCTCGGTCTGTACTCTTAGCAGAGTGTATTGGTTTGAAGCAGAACTTATCTTTCTGAGCAGCTTCCAGAAATTCCCTAAAAACTTTGCGAATTCTTTTGCTCAGGGCTTCAGGTGCTGCCCCAGGAGAATATCTGCAGGGTCCTTCTGAGGAGAGGGCTCTGAGCAGTCCCCTGTTGCTCAACAAGGGGGGGCTTCTTCACACCCTTGTCTATTTAGGACTTGGCATGGATTTTACACGCTTGTTTTACTCTCTGTCTGCTAACAACTCGCCTCTGAGTATTTGGAATCACTATAAAGTGAATAGAGTGAGATACCGCATGTTAATTCCAGTATGCTTTTTGGCTGATAAAAGTGAAAAGTATAAACTCTTTGTGAGATTGTTGCACGCAAATGAGTTAAGGCAATTGCATGGATAAGCTAGAAAAGCAGTAGCTTTCACCATTAAGATTCTACCTAAATAATCCAAATGTTATGAAGGAGTTAAAAAATAAGTAGAAGGTTGGGTAGCAAGATCAAACTACCTAAAAATCTGATCTCTGGTCATGCAGAGATTTTGAATGTTAAATTTTTTAGTATGTCTAAGAGACACTTAGTATGTGGTGGTGCATCAGAACTGTTGCCCTCTTGCCTGGGTGGATGTGTGTATTTTGCTACTGCACATATTTCTCAGGCAAACAAACAGAAGTGGCAAGGGAAAGGATGTTGTTCCTCGATGCAGTTGTTCTCTTGACACTTCAAACTATGAAATACACTCCAAATTTCCCAATAGAAAGAGACGGAAATTATGAAGAATAAGATTGACTGAAATGGACGACAGTGTTTAAAAAATGTTAGCTAGTATTGATGTTTTGGAGAAAAAAAACAGTCCAAGAATGCTGCCCCGAGGAGGTGATTGATACGGCTGCCACGGGGGCCTGTGTCACGCCGGGTAAGTCACTCCAGCCGTGTCAGAGGTGATCATTACTCTTACGCTCCTCGTTTTCTGGGTGCCTGACTGACGACCCTGATATGCAGAAATATGAGGCACTTAAAGCTTAGCTGCTACTGAAATCTCGATGTCGGAGCTGGCTGTGAGCTTTCTGATGAAAAATTTTTCTGTTGGAAAATGTTGACTTGCCACAGCTTTCAGATTTTCTTTGAAGTTATCTTTGTGTGATTTTTAGCACGGAATTGCTGTAGGAAAAAAAGGGAGAAAAGAAAAGGGAGGAAGCTCTGCACTTTGGAATAATCAAAGCACACGAGAAACCACAAAATGAGAGGCTTGGGCTCTGCTCTAGGTCTGCCCGAGCAAAACTTCCCAAATCAATGCCGTTATCTCCTGGGCCGACGGCTATTAGGGGATCGGTGGGGGGGAGAGGGGAAGGAGAAGAGGATCTTTCTCCCTTTCCCTCTCTTTCTAAGTTCTTTTACTAAACATTTCAAAGGGCTTTTATTTCATTCCAGTGTGAAAGAGTGGAAAAAAAAAGGTCTCTGTACTTTTCGTGGAAGGGGAGAGAAGCTCCGAGCCTGGCTCCCCTTTGGGCAGCTCTGGGTTCAGCGATCAGACACTTTTAGCCCCATTTCCCAGTCTCTAAAACCATTAACTTGTTGGCCTGGAGATGCTGGAGAAGTCAGGATACATGACACCTCGCGCTTGCCCTTTACTCCCTAGACCAGCAACTCTGTCAGAGAAAGAAATCGGCTCATACGGTGCAATTTGTTCTTAATAATCCATGCCAGCTTTTTCCCATCACCTTATTTTCCCCTTTTCTGAGGCAGGATTTAATATTGCTAAGCCGCCCACCTGTGGGGTTTGCCTATCGCCTTCTCAGCTCCAGGTGGAGGGAGTTTTGTGGACACCGATCTCCCCAGCCAAGGTGTCCCACCACTTAATTCTCTCGTGGTTAGAAAGCGTCCAGCCTCCACCTGCGCTGGGGTCAGGCTGGGCTCCCTCTTCCTCTGCTGTCCGCAGATATGGGGAGGGACCAACTGCTGCCTTCTCGGCTCCCCACCTTAGAAGACCAAACGCAATCCCTTTCAGTACTTTCTTCTCTAAGATAAGCCTATTTCTTTTAACTTGCCTTGCAGGTCACATTTCCAGGCCCTTTGTTAACTTTGCTGCTCCCTTTTTGACCTGCCTCTAGTTTGTCCAGGTTTATTTAAGTATGATGATCAAAATTAGACATAGTACTCCAGCTGTGGCCTCTCAAGTCCAAGTGCACAGGTCTAATGAGTTGCTGTGCTTGATGTGCGCTATCCTCAGTAACAAATTTTATTCTCGTTAATTTTTCCTAATATCTCTGCAAGTTGAGAGTCATTAGGAACCTGCGTTGAAGGTAGTTTGGCTGGTTTGGAGGTTCTCAAATCATCTTTTCTTCATTTTTTGATGTTAAGTACTGAATTTGTGCTTCTGTCTTTTTCTTTCTTTGGATCTCAAAGGTTCTCCATAAGTTTTTGAAGATAATTTTTAATGATTCAAATAATGATTTGGTTATTACTCAAGGTGGATTCAGCAGTTACTGACAACCTAGATATTCCCATTTTTAGCTGTCTCTCTTCTTTTTGTGCCTTGTGTTCCCATTACTGTCTTGAAATTAACTGTGCTAAATATCTGATTGTAATTAAATTTCTCTGAGAAGACTGAAGCAACAAAGACTTCGAATGTATCTGTATTCCCTATGCCATTTTACCTGCTCTCCTTCCCCGCTAATGGACCTGCACCACTTTCCTTTGCCTTGATAACATTAATAATATTTGCCCTTCACCCCACAAAGGCCGTGAAAGTAAATTAATGACTGTGCATTAAGCACCCGCTTACTATAATAAAGAAGGAAAAAGCCTATCAGGAAATGAACGGCACTTCCAAGATGGTTTTTGCTACTTTGTGGCATATACGCATTAAAGCCGCACGCTCACAAGTAAGACTGACACGAAATACCGGCTCACTGCTCGGTAATGGAGTGCCACCTATACTGGGCACTGAAGGAAGCGCCAGTCCTCGAGCAAATCAGTGCATGGTCATGCCACAGAGACCAGATTAGAATTTGCAAGCACAAGGAGCAAATTAAGGCAGCACAAACAAACAACCTTAGCTCTGACAGCACTTCCCATCACAACTTTGTGTGTCGATAGGTGGAAAGGTGAAATATTTGCTCTGCCCCAAGTGCTGGGTAGTGTCCTGTGGGTTTCTTCAAGTCACTCAGCACTTCCTTGCCTTGGAAGAAGTTAGATCTTTCACTCCTGCCTAGGATTATAACTAGCATCCTGTTGGTGTTCTCTGTTTTTGTAGTTTCTTATCCACAGATGGAGAGAATATGCTCTTAGTGATTACATACATTTATAGGAATTTCTAACACCCCCTTCTATAGTGTCTGATGACTGCATGACTGTACCAGGCAGTCTTGCTGTCTTCTGGAAACATTTGGAGGTGGTAACTGTGACATGCACAACTCTGAGTGTATGTACTGATGTAAATTGTCAATGGAAATTATTCTGAAGTGAACTGAGGCCTCAAGCTGAAACAGCGAAAAACTGAAATAACACCATGAAGCTGACTAGCAAAAGTGATCTTTGCAAGCTTTCCGTTCCCCCAACATATTTGCTTGAGATTACTGGTGACTAAACGACAACCTGACGTGATGTGACCCACAGCAGCCTCTGCACCAAACTGCAGAAGTTTCTGATGGCTTTTTATGGATCATTTCTTCCTTGGAGAGCACTTCGGTGCTGATACTCTGGTTGCCCTATGGTTCATATGACCAGCTGTTTTGTGACTTGTATCTAGCATCGTTCTACCCAAAGGAAACAAATTAAAGTAGACTATGTTGTCTTTGTAGCAAGCCAGATTTCCTACAATAATAATACTCTTACCTGGAGGATGTAGCAAAATTAAGACCTTATTTTCTCCTGAAGAGGTGTGAACTATCACCAGAGCGGGTCCCAGTTTTCTCCCGAATACTCTTTTTTTCCTCCTGTTGATTAATCTGGCTGCTGGGGATTTTACTCACAGGCTGTCATCTGACCTCTTTGCCCACGACTGTAAAATTAATTAAACATGCCTCTCTCCATGCACGCTCGCTAAACAGGCTGTCCATTCCAGCACTAGTTAGTACAGCATTTGCATCAATATTAACAGGAAATATCTAAATACGGGGCGTGAAAATTTTGCGCTCTGCCTGCTGTACAAATCAGCTCATTGTACATCCTCTCCTTGTCCTGTATGTGTAGCCTTTTGTCTCCTGAGTCCTTTCGACTTAATTTTAGTTTGCCCTCTACTTTCACCTCCATTACTGTGTTATACATGGGCAGTTGACTATGTGACTTAATCATACCGGCCTCCTCCTGCTGTTTTACTTCAATCACCTCCAACCTTTCTCCACCGAGCTGACAAAAATACTTTCTCCTGCGCCGTGGAAAACATGATCTAAACCAATATGATAGCGTTAGAGTTCTGCATGCATAATTTCAATAACATCTTACGTAACCAGTTACCTGGCTGGGTTTTTTTTAATGAAATCGCCCTTGTTATCAGTCTGTTTTCATGCAGTTCTCACAAAAGGATTGCTCACAGCGTGAGTCATGCCAGACATTTCAGTATCTCTGTCAGGAAGTCAGTAAAGATAATAAAAAGGGGTACGTGCAGACAAATCTTTGGAAATACAACATTTAAGAGCGGCGATGCTGCTGATAGCTTTCAGTCATTTTGCAGAACATTAAGAAAAAAAGCAACCAAACCCAAAGAGTAACATTTTGTTCATTCATGCTTTTGTATTGCTCCCCACCGTGTTTGCTTGCCTCCATTATGTAACTCTAAGGTTTCCAACTTTATTGTTCATTTTAAAGTCTTCCACTCTCAGAACTTTCTTCTCGGTAAGAATAACAGAAAGCTCAGCAAGGCAAGCATCTAACCATGCAAGGCTGGGGACCAGCCCGCTGCCACGGCTCCGGGGAGGTAGCGCAGAAGGGTGCTGAGAAACGCGCCCTCCTGCTCCCGCTGCCCTTAGGGACAAGGGTGGGCGCTGGTACCTCTGGCAGGGGAGGTGCTTTCTGGTCCCAGTCCCCTCCCGTCCGAATAAGAAAGGGATCACTACCACATGCACACCAGTGTACGCTGGGATCGTCTCTTGGTTTTTGCCTACATGTTTCTCTCCTGAAAAGAACATTTTTTTGCAAAGTCAGTTGGCGATATCTACATCATTATGAAGCTTTCCTGGCACTGCATCTGCTGATTGATGGCCGTGAAAATGCAGCATATTTCATTTTCTTTTTCTAGACGTGAAGCCAGCTGCTAATGGTTTTCACAGGGTGAAGGTGGCAGCTGCAGGATCAGGTCTCAAGGCTCTAAAATGTACATTTGCAGGAGAGCCACCTGGGCTTTTGGCTGTTTCATTACTGGCCATTACTGCTCGTAAGAAGTGATCTAAGCAAAATGGGTGCTGAGCCTGGCTGTAAATTCTGGGGTTTGATTTGGGAAACCACAGTCATTAGCATCAGATGGAAGTGATCCCAATGATCTTGAAATCTTTCTGTCTGCAATTAAAACTTCTGTCGCCTGTTTCCAAAACCACATTAAGTCCCATGGTCTAACAGTTGACATTTATTTAGTTTTATTCATCTGCCTCTTCAAGTCAAATACACAAACGAATACATAAGTATTACCCTCCTTATGTTAATTGTGAATGCTTGCTGAAAACTGAAATAAAGCATGAATGCCAGTGCGACATTAGGCTGAGTGAGAGCGAGACTGTGGCCCTCTGCAGACAATAAGTAATATCTCCTACAGGTCAGTATCTAAGTACTTGTTCCTTTCACTCTAGAAAAAGGCCATTCGATTCCAAGGTGTCTATATTTTGCCTGACTTCCCTGTATTTCATGCACAGCAAGGGGCAGGTGACCGCAGCGGCCGCTGAGGCCATCCGGGCTATGGGATTGCTGTCCTGCATCGTCAAGCCCCATGCAGCGCCTTCTGTTTTTACAAAAGCCTTCTGTGACTATGACGAATGAGACAGGATTGGTCCCTCCTAGGTGTGTAGATGGCATGTTCTTGGAGGTGGAGGCAGGAAAAACACCCGGGCTTTGCCGGTGCTGTGTGTTACTCACTAGGCTGACTTTTAACAAACCAGGCTGGATGCCTTATCTTTCCTACAGAAAGATAGATTCACCAGGACGCCTGGAAAAGAAAAAAAGCAGAGCTGTGAAGAGATTCTCCACCAGTTTTGTAAGCTGATCTGCATTTGCATTTACATTTTTTGGAGTGTTTCAGAACGACTTAAATGGGAAAGAGCAAGGCAGAAACGATCAGTTGTGTGGGAATTCCTGAGAGCGGGGAGAGAATTTCATAATCACACAAAATCATGCAAGCACAAATTTTGCATTTTTGGCCTCTCTATCCTCACAGAAAATTGACCGTGACACACACTTGACCAATTTTAAACAGGAGAAATAGGTTCCATAAGCAGAAATACCATAAATCAGAATCTTCCTTCCAAGTAGGAAAGTCCTGTTTGCTTGATTTCTAATCTATATGACCAACCAAAAGCATTCATAATTGTTAAGCAGCTGAAAAGTGGGCCTAGAGTGTACATCGCTTTCTCCTGTGAGGCTCTGTGGGTCGAATTTTCTCTCATCAGTGTGTGCCACAGAGGCTTTAAATAAGGAACTGGTGAAGAATAGCTGAACAGTGAAAGCTATTATCTCAAAAGACTGATATTTACTGGATTCCTGCTTTTTACCTTTCTAGCTGAGTCACAGAATTTCCTTTTCTGCTGTGCATTCATTTTCCTCCTTTCTCTAACAAATACCGTTGAATTGAGCGTGCACACATCTTATACACTGTTATCTAGAATTACCTCCAAAAACCCTTTTAAGTCTTGTTCACATACAAATGAGACTTGAGTATTTCCAGGGCAGAGCAGTACATTAGCAAGCCTGAGAATTAACAATAGAATTGGGTCAATAAAAGAAGGATATACTATCTGATCACAAGGTGGCTGTTTCCACTGCAACGTGAAAAGCTACTTTTAGTGCTGAAAATACAGTAGAGCAACAGTTAAATTAATGCCACTGTATAGACCTCATTTGGATCCCTGCGTACACGTTCAGATTTGTGCAAGCAGAGGAAATGGCTATTAGGATAATCAGGGGAATGAAGAGCTTGCTTTGTAAGTAGAGATTAAAATTAATTCACTTAGCCTAGCAAAAGGGATCTGAGGATGCATTTCATGTTGCGGGTACGAACATAGAGGGGAAGGGAACTCTGTAGGCTAAGGAAGAACGTTGTTGTGAGAACATCTGCTTTAGGAGCAACATCTATGAACATATTTGGGGTGGAAAATAGGGAATTTCTACTTATTGAAAGGTAAAGATCTAGGTGACTTGGGCAAAATATCTATTTGTAAAATGGCTTTGGTGGCTGCCTCTATAGCAAGGGACTTGGACTGAGCAAAAGCAGTGACATGGTTTGTACAGGAGGGGCTTTGATAATGTAACTGAAAGTGCTCTGCATGGTGGCATTTGCCAAATCCTCTTCCCAGTATATCTTCTCAGAACCTGGGTGTGACCAAAACAAGTCCTCCTGTGTGGCCTGCAAAAAGCCAAAGATACCTCCAACCACGCTGGCTGGACTGACAGCTCTAGCAGACCACCCCCTTTCTCAGGTGGATGTAACACCTGAAAAACCTTCTGGAGACTGAAAAGGAGTATGATGCATAGAATCTCCCCCACAGGTTACTTGGGTATATTTGACGAAGGGAAAATACCTGCATATTACTGCAGCTACTGAAGCAGCGAAGCTGGAAGGTTCTGGTTCAGGGGATCAGAGAGCTCCGAAAGTTTTCAGATGTTATTCTTGCCCTTACCCACTGCAGATTTGATTTAATGCCTACAGGCCACATTATTGTTTATAATATTTCACTTTTTGATTAAAAAAATTTGAAAACTATTATCTATTTTGTTATTTTATCACCAGTTATTGAATTATTGTGGGGGGGGGGTTATACATTCACCGTCTTATCATGAATATCCTGGAATATAAAAATGTCTGATTTGTAGACTCTTACTATGAATAAATTAGGCTGGATTTATGAGACTTATGGTCTGTTCTTCCTCTGTTCTTTGGAGGGCTTTGTGAATGTGCAATGAGAGCTCTTATTTCTTATTATGGAATTTTATTGCCACCGTGTAACTGGGTTAATATAAGAAGTATAAATAGGGATATGCATTTGCCTGTGAGATGTTTTAATATGGAGAAGAGCATCTGAAGTTCAAAAAATATGAACTGAAGCACAGACTCTATATCTTACTCTGTAAATAGGAAAAGAAACCATTTCAAGTGCTGAAGAAAGAATGGAGTATGTGGGAATTGTCCCCTAGGAAAGGTAAAAAAGCCATCGGATTTTTTTAAGCCATCTTGCTCTACTCTGCAACTACATTTTAGCAAACATCCAAAAATGCTGCAGTTGCTTCCTCTGCCCTGCTGGTCTCTTGCACACACTTTCATGAATTGAAAGAAAGGGCATAGAAAGCAAGAGAAGCTGGAAAGGTCTAACAGCCACGATATTTTGCCTTCTAATAGTTCCTCTTTTTTTTGGACTACATGAACTTGGCTGATGTTAGTTCATATAGACTGAGACCCAGACAATAAGCACATCCTACTTTTAAAAGAAAAAAAAAAATATCAAGACACGTGAAGTACTCCTTTTACTGAAGAATACAAGCTAAATCCTGTGTCTCTCTCTCCTGTGCATGAGCAAAAAAAGTCCTCGTTCACCCCTGTGCCATCTTCTCACCCATTACATACTTCAGTGGTATTGTAATAGCCTTAAGTCCACGAGGATCCAGGCGATGTCCCTGCACACAAATGAAGGGAAGGCAGAAGGCTGCTGCCAGCAGACGAGGACAGAGCACAGCTGTGCCTAAAGAGGCAGCAGCTGGAAAGGACTGCGGTGGCCACCAAAAGGGAGAACAGCTGGAGAACCAAAAAAGAGGCACACACAAACTGGTTTCACTGAGAGAAACAGGTGCCGGGTCTGGAGAGGCGAGATCGCCTCGCAGGCTGCAGGAGCCCTCGCCGGGGGGTGACCCCGGGGAAGGAGCAGTAGCGGGAGATGGGAGGGAGAAGGGGGAGTCTGTGCTTCACACAGCTTGGGGGAAACACCCTTCTAGCAGCTCTGCAGCTCTGGCACAATAGACTTTTTCTGGTTTTCCTTCAAAGCAGAAAGGACCGCTGGAAACCGGCACGAGGTTGCTGTTGCTACCAAAGGGCGACTGTTGCTCTCAGTCCTCCCGGGCAGAATTCCTTCTGCTGCCCACAGGAGGATTTGCTGTGGTTTTCTGTAGGAAGGGGATGGGGACAAGTTCACAGGCAGGCTGACTGGAAAGCTCAGTATGTTGGAGTACAGGTTCGCTGCTCTTTGCTCGGTGCTATAGATGATAACCTTTTATTCTCTTTTTCAGAGAATTTTCCTTTGGCCCTAAATGTGAGAGTGCAAAAGGTATTCTTAACACAATGGGCATTTTATTTAAAAGGTTAAAAATCATACTAGTCTAGAACAAAACTGTGAGTTCCCATTGTTCATCACTGCTGTAGCCATCTTTGCTGCTCTGTGGTGTCAGACGGAGAGCTAGTGGGTTATTGCTGTATTATGTTTCACTGTGAAATCCAGTCAGATTAATGACTTTGGGGTCACTTGAGATTTACATAATTTATATTGATGACTTGCTGTTTAAAGTGTTTTACAAAATCAGGAAATAAATTGTAGGTTTTATAAAAATATCATAATTAAAAATTGACTTATACTAACTGTTGGCTTCAGGAACGTGCATGAAGTTCAAATATGATGGATTGTTTTGCTCAATGAAAACTATAAAAAACCAGGAGAGACTTATGATGATAAAAAGCATTTTTTTTAGGTGGTTACATTATCAATCTTTATATTGAGCCAAATGCTGCTTGCATTTCTTCTGTGCATATTTTATTGACTTCATTGCGACCAATTGTGGAAGGAGAGCAATATTTGTATTATAGTGAAGAAATATTATCACATTCAAAATCAAAACATGTTCTTGAACCAAGTAGAAAACTTCAGAAGCCAGAAATAAAACACTTGTTTTAGTTATGTCTTTAATATGACTTAATCACTCCAGAATTTAGCAAGCTGTGATAAATCTTTCTGCTATAAAAACAGAAGGGAAATTTTCTTGCCTTTCCTCACATTAGCAATCAAAATATTCAGATAGTGAATGTTTTTTTTTTCAACAGTTAGATTTGGGAGAAGCAATGAAGAAAATACGCAACAGGGATCTGGGACATGTAGGGTTGCTCTCAATGTTTTTTTGATGAAAATGGGTTTGAGGGCAGCTGTTGCGATGCAAAAACGAGCCAAGCTCTGCTCTCCGTATGACTGGTCTATTCCCAGTGAAAATCAATGGAGTTGGACAGGACCAACGGCCTTGAATTTAACACGGTATTACAGGGTTCATAACATGAGATCCCTGTGTAAGAAATTAGACACACACTTCCATTTTATTTGGTATCCAACCAAAACTCAATTGTTTGGGCAGGATACTGAGATGTGCAAAATGATTGCTAAAAATCAAAAGCGCTACCTTGCTGCTACAATTAGAGATGGAACAAGAAATGCTTTCCTACCCCTTCCCCCTGGAAAAAGTGTTCTGGGGGAGACAAAATGTCCAAGCTCCAACCGTTGCCCAAGAAAAGACTGAGCAGGAGCTGGAGACTGGAAATAGCAGATGTTGGGACGAGGTGGGCTCTGGGCAGGGTGGGAGGAAGGCAGAGTCCTGGGAGAGTGGTGGATGGCACAACGGCACCAAAACATCTTGCTGTAGCTCATCTTGCAACCGTGAACTCAAGAGGAATGAATCTGGCGGACAAATGTCTCTTATTTGTATGAGACATACCATACAATTGCAGAAGCAGGGCAGTGCTAGCTGGAGGCTTGTTCTTTTTAATCCAAACCTTTCCTATGATGCAGCAGTGTGCGCACAGCAAGGAGCATTCTCTCTTGATGAAATTACATGTTCGACAAGCTACGCCTCGCAGTCATATCATATAATGGTCGTGCAAACAGGGAGAGAGACATCTTTCTGACGCACCTTCATGAAATGGGTTTGAAATAAGTTTTGATCTGTATGCCAGATATCTGTGATAATAAAAATGAAATTCCACTTAATGGCTACTTCTTCCCTAGTTTGGCAGCCCAATTCTGGTTGGCTTCACTACCTTACCTCACTGAGACCCCTAAGAGAAGACAAAACAGGATGGTAGTTTCTGTGAATAACAGATCTGGGAGTATAAGGCAAAAAGAAAAACATGGGAAGATATATGTAAAGCTTCTCGATGGTAATCGAGTGTAAGTGGTATGTTAAACCCAAGAGACCAATTTTACGCAGTGGCTGTCCTACAAATGCTCTTCTGCTCTTTGGTGCTCTCTGTTACCGTCAGCTCGCACGTTCCTTCGCAGCTTCACTTGGTTTCAAATGAACAACCACACGCTGATAAGTTTTCTGGGCCTTTATTTCCCAGTTCTCTGAATTATGGGTTAGTGGCAAAATCACACTGATAAAATCTTCCAGATGCCTTATCTGAGTTTCAGAAATAACTAACTTCTTGGGTTCACTCTTGAACCCTCTCACAAAATAGATCACTAGGGGTCACCAGAAAGAAGCAAAACTTTGTATTTAATCTGGGATGCTTATAAATTTATACAGTGGTTTTCAGCTAATCTTTTATAGGGGATAATTCAGTTTTCAAAAACCAAGACAAATTATTTTTCTACAGACGACAGGTATTTCCTACTAATGGCATTATAGAAGGCCCATGTTAAAAAGAGAAAAAAAGAAGGCTTGTGTTGATTTTCTCGCTCACTTAATTGCATGTTGATACCGAAAAGATACTGTGACTTGAAATTTTACTCCAAGCTAAAATAAGATGCTTGCTCTTATGGTTTAGTAACCTGTGTTAGCATACTGGCTAATATGGCAGTATGAATTTTAATTTTTCAGCTGGGCTTAAACAAAGCAGTAATGATTTGGTTTTGGTAAAAATTCACTGCAATATCTTTAAGTTTATAATTGTAGAAATATAGATTACAGTTTTTCAGAATTTGTTCCAGCTCTATGCTTGCAAATCTTAGAAAATGTATTGCATGAGGTGATGAGAGGTTATCCAAGGATGCTTGAAAGGACAGCCTGCTCAGGTAGAAAGAAGAATGTTTTGGTATACTTGGTGGGGAAAGAACAAAGACAGATGGGTGGAGTTCAGTGGGGATTTGAGGAAGAATTTAACTCAGCACTATTTTATTGCTCTTCTATTCATTCTTAGTGTTGAGCAAAGGCAAAGTTGCTCTGTGAATATTCAACCAACGGTCAGTTTGGCATTAACGAAAACTGAGAACAAGTCAAGAAACACCTCATTTACCAAAAATACATATATTTCTGTATTTTTCCAGTGGCTTGATGCCTGTCACAGGAGAGGCTAGTGTCTTGCAGGAGTGTTTGGATGTAGTGAGAGCAGAGATCTGCCTGTGCCCAGCAAAGCTGCATAGTTCGTACTCCTGCCAGTGCACATAAATGCATATTCTTCTTGTCTTGTCCTCCTTCAGTCTAGGTAAAACTGACATTGTTTCCCCCTCCCTTATTGAATATATATTTTATTGCTAATGAAAAAGCTCAGGAAATATAACTGTCCCTCATATTGATTTTGCTTTTATATAGTGCCTTTTCCCCAAATGGATGCCAGAATGAACTCTTAAAATCAAACTATATAGAACAATAATTTCTACCAGAATGGAAAAACATGGCAGCAGCTTAACAGCGCACTTTAGTGCTAGACAACACTTTAGGAAATTAAGGTGGCTTTAAGC
>NW_009216194.1:85480-87797 GCF_000690835.1 Fulmarus glacialis | reverse complement strand
AGGAATAATCTTGTGGCCTTGAAGAAGCTATTAGATATAGGTATGGAGCAAGAGCCAGTGCAGCCTTTCTCACCCCCAGCTGCCTGCACTGGTTGGGGGGTCGCCTCACCAGCCCCTTCCTCAGACCCTCTGATATTAAAGAATGGGTGTTCCCAGGCATACCTTATAGGCTGAAATATTATTTAAGCTACGAGGGCTCTTAAGATGTCAGATTTCAGTTCATGTAACAAGTAGCGCAACAGCCCCCGGCCCTTCATACACAGAATTTACTCAAATATATTCCCGTTTAGCTGTCTGCTGTGTGCCAGCGGGTACCTGCTGCCCCCAGCTCCAGGGCCCCCATCAAGCCTCCTAAATTAAGGACTCTTTTGCCTTCAGTAAAACTATGATTTTTGTAAAGCATAAATTAACTTCACTTTATCTTATTGTCTTTATGCAAAATATCCATTTACCTCATGCCCTCTCTTAAGCATAAAACAACAGGGGATACAGGGTACTCCATGGCTTTCTTTTTGCAGAAAAGGACATTTGATTAAAAAAAAGGTTGAAAATCAGTGAGTTAGAACACTGCTTCATAAGCACAAATGAACATAAATCACTTCTTTCTGCATTGTTGAGGACTCACAAACAAATATCATTTCTAATATTGAAATTTACTGCCCCTTTTATTTAGCTTGTTCATTCTTCTAAAAAATGTATGCTTGGGTTAGAGCTGGTCAGGAATTTTAAGTGTTGATTATTTTATATGCTGCTAATGAAACTTTTCATAGAAATGTGCAAGTTTTGAGAAGACCTGTACTTTTTTTTGGTACAGGTTTCGTCTTAGGAAGGGAGGCATTTGGAGGCTCACGCACTTGGGCGTATGGTTTTGACCAGAAAACATATATTGATCAATTGAATAATCAGTCTATCTACCTGTCTAACTCTGTACTGGAATTGCTTTATTTTTATTTTTGGTAAATAGCAAATATACATTACGCCATAGAATGAATGAACCTGCTGTCCATCGCAGTTATTTACACCTTTACAGTAGGTGAACACAGGGGAGACTGACACTGAAGCCCTTATTCCAAGATGTATTTAATTACTAATAGAAAGTGAAACAGTTCAAA
The DNA here is from genome assembly GCF_000690835.1 of Fulmarus glacialis. Classification (NCBI taxonomy): domain Eukaryota; kingdom Metazoa; phylum Chordata; class Aves; order Procellariiformes; family Procellariidae; genus Fulmarus; species Fulmarus glacialis. The sequence goes on along the minus strand of NW_009216194.1, from coordinate 86,685 downwards.
TAAGAGATCTAAAGATATTGTCTCTGGCATAATCGATAGACCTGTTCTGAGGGCACTTGTCTGTGACAGAAAAGATTGATCCAGCTCCTGTATCCTAAAACACAGCATCTTTCCTGCCAGAAGTGATTAACAAAATATCAGGCTATCAGTTAGCACTTTGGGTTTTTCCCAGTTTTGTCTCAGTAGGAAAGTAAATTTTTAATTGTTTTCAATTTTGAAGCAATCAGACAGAAAAAAACCTTCCTGTGTGGATCAACAGCAGTTACTTAACCTGCAGTAGGTTGTGTTTGGGAAGTCGTATAGTCTATAAACTGTTATGCAGATAATCACAGTGCAGAGTTGGGCTATAACAGTGGTGAGCCCCTGAAGGAATTCAGAGGCAAAAGTCCTGCCTAACGGGTGCATTCATACGGTGTATTTTTTGTGACCATCATAATTTTTCTTGCAGCGTTTCTGCAGCACTAATTTTAGCGATAATTACATGAAGCAGTGATAACAGTGGTGGCCAAAATGGTGTTTCCTATGCTTCTGTACATGTGGCCACCTGTGCTACCTTTTACAGGATTGCAATGCTTTAGGTTTATATTCAATTTAGCTGCATTGAAAGCAACATAAGCATTAATATATCTTAAGGTTGTCAAAGGCATACCTCATCCCCATGTGCTGACCGGCTGCAAGGTTTTAAATCTGAGAACCTCACCAAAGGGTCTTTCAGAAAGCCTGTGCTTCACTACCAGGGAAGGATTTCTCAGCAAACTTGATTAAAAGAAGCCAGAATAAAGTTGTCTGCTTCAAGGGTCTTAAAAAAATAAAATCCAATACCACCACAAAAAACCAGACTTTGGAAGACAGCTTGTTTTCCAGCTAATCATTGCATATACAAGCACTATTTAGTGGTTCTGCTGCCAACATTTCTGAGTGGTAAAGAAGCTCCTTCAGTTTTTTTGACCTTGTGAGTGCCGGGGTCCTTGGGAGCTCCGCGGGGCTGACCAGGCACGGCTCGCCAGGTCCCCTTGCATCCCACCGTCACTTAATGAGGATGCTTGGTATTCTCAGGAGGCAATCTGCAAGTTCAGACCTAAGACAGAAGATGAAGTTGTTTTGAAACAGCAGATGAATAATATTGTCAGGAGTGTGTTAATGAGAGAAAGTGTGTACACACCCATGCAAGGAGTATAGGTAATAGCAAACAGAACAAGAAATGT
>NW_009216194.1:39980-85464 GCF_000690835.1 Fulmarus glacialis | reverse complement strand
AATAACTGTGGGTGATTTTCATGAGTAAAATATCAGTTATTGGGAAAACATGAAAAAGGAAGAAGTAGTGAAGGAACGGGGGTGGGTAGTAGATTTATAATTTATGTCAAAGCTATTTCTATCGCAAGGCAACAGTCATGTCAAGAGGAGAAAATAGTTGTAAAATTCCTCTGGGAGATGTATAGCTTGTGCTGGGACCGTAGTGTGCAACTCGAATCCTGCTATCCTGAAGTACATCAGTATCTTTAAGCCTAATGCCCTCACACAAGCACACGCTAGGGACAGGGATTAAGTCGAACTTCAGCCCTCCACATCCGAGCCCGAGTGCTTCCACATAGCTGTAGTCTTTGACTATGATATCTTAAGGAAATATCAAACCTTTTCCCCGTGAGGTGTGTTGCAGTGGGCAGGATTGTACCGGTGCTGTGCTGGGAGGCACAAGCGAGTCCTACCTGCCGCTGTTTCAGCAGATGCTGACCCGCCGGGCAGGGCAGGTCGTGTCCCTCCGTAGGTACCCCCACGCAGGGACTAGAGGATGAACAAAACATATCTTTGCTCTAGACCAGGAATGCTACAAGCTACTCCAGCTTTCCCGGTGCAATTGTTCACAGTGGTTTATTAGGGATTTTCTTTACAGGATCAATTGAAATAACTAGTCCAGGCAAAGGACTGAAAATTATTTGAAACTTGAGGATTCCTATTTTCAACAATTATGAGTGAGACTTTTAAAGGATGTTATAGGAGAAAAGGAGCCCAAATGCTTGAGGAATGTTATGGGGTGTGGGTGGCTGAGTCCCACTGGCACTTACAAGACTTTCTGCTGGAGAAAAATTCAACTTCTGGAGTGGTTATGAGCTAGCTAAGAGAGAAGGATACCTTTCTTTTACCTTTATTTTTATTCTGCTTTATACACATTCAGAATGTCCACATATTTTAGCACTTGAAGAATGAGTTGCAAGTACATTGGGGTAGGAAATAGCCTTTTCTTCATTTTCCTTGTATTTCTTGCAAAAGAAAAAAACAAGGAATTAATTAGATTTCACCCTGTTTATGTCTTTGTTGCTAGCTCTAATCTTAACGTCTAATAAAAGAACAGAGGAAATGGCTCTGTGAATTTTTATATTTTTTTTTCTCTAGCCCATTAGGAAAAGAACAGAGCTGATGATAAAGTAGCCTGAGTGAATCAAAGTATCTATGCTGTGTTATTGAGGGAGGCTGAGTCACAGTCAACTAATTTTATAGCATACCCATAGTTGATTATAAAGCAAATAATTGGAGGAAAGGGAAAAAGAAGACTGTTAAAAATAATCTCTGAAAGATGTTTGTGAATCTGCCTGTTCTGGTAGCTGGACCAGATCAACAAATAACATATCTGACTAATGCAGTGAGGTCTAATAATGCTTATTCTAAAGAAATTTTTAATTATTAAGTTATGAATAATAAAACATTAACTTAGCTATTAAATAAACTAGTGACTGAGTTTTACCTCCCTTTCCTCTTCATATAGGTCTGTAGAAAATCAATGAGATAAAATTCCATGAAAAGTTTGCATGATAGTCAAACATCAGTAAAATACAGTTTTAAATGGAGATGAGAAGCAAGCAGGAGCTGACATGATACAGGGTCCTTTCTGTAAAGGAATGGTCTAGTTCAGATCCCAAGTCATTCTCCACATTTACCATTAAACTCATCATAGAGCTATTAATTCAGGAATTTCCAAGGACCCTCTCATCTCTGTGTCATCTTCTAAATTTTTTTCCATAGACTTCTGAGAGTTAGTGAACACAAGTTAAATGCAACTTGACCAGCCATTTAAAAAGCAAAGAAAAAGCAAGACTGCAAGTCCGGGATGGGAAACGTTATGCCTTTCCTTATGAGCGTAAGCAGGAGGAAATGTTGGGGTATCCACCAGTTCATGGAAAGTGCAACAGCTACTGAGCTGATGAGGCATTAGCAAGATACTACATGCAGGACCATTTACTGAAACTGTCAACACACAAAGCTGTCAAGGGACAGTTGAGTTGTAAAATGCTCCAGCTACGATGGGAGATGCATTACATTATTGTGGTATGCAGATAAATTGCTATCCAGCTCGTGGAAGCTGCTTTGTGAACAAAATAGGGGAATAAGATAAACTCGCTCTCAATCGATGAATTAATAGAAAAACAGCAAAAGGAGCAGAGCAGACTACTACAATCCCTCAAATATATTAGGCAATCAATTTTTTTTCCTTTCAATATGTAGAATATTCCCTTGCGGCTCCCCGTGGATGCCATGCAGTGTGAACACAGCAATCAAAGTAATAGACGTCAGAATAATCAAAATAATACGTGTCAGAAAGAAGCAAATGAGTACATACATTCATTAAGTAAATCTCCTAGGAGCTTAACACACAAAACTCTTTCCAGAAAAGCTGTGCAAACAATTGCATGCACTAACACATGGTTTTACTGGTGTTTCAAAGTCAGATGAAAAATATTCTTCAAACTAATCCACTTTTTTCAGATTTCACTATAAATAATCTCTACTTAGGGCAAAACACATAGTGTGGCTGCCACAATGAAATTAATAAAGGTCATAACTGAAGGTAAAATACACCATTTTGAAGAAAACTTAAAAATCATTAAAGCAATGTACACTGCCCATGAAGTGTTAAAGACAATATCCATTTCTGTAGTGGATTGGGCATCAGCTATGTCCAACATTAAACCTCCACCTGTGAAGTGACAAGACAGACAGGAACAAAGCAGCCAAAATCTCAGAACAAACCCACACATACCCAAGGAAACAAACTGGTTGACAGAATCAGACAAATCAGTAATCTGGCTGCCTTGAGAACATTTTCCAGCAAACTCCAGTTAAAAATAAACAAAATGGTACTTCTCACAATGTTCTCAGCCTTTTGAAGCAGCAAGCCTAGGTCACAAAAAAAAAAAAGAGGAGAAAATATATTGGAATGAAAGAGCCATTTCCAAAGCCAGAAATGTTTTATTAGGCTACAGAAGTAGGAAGGAAGAAGTAGGTCTAAGAAGAAGTAGGAAAAAACAGAAAAGAAATTCTGTTTCTAATGAAATTAGTGCAGGAATGACTTTTCCTTCTTTTCTTCAACTATATTTGTATGATAACGTAGATGTAGCATTTTGGAAGTGAATGGATCATTTCCTGCTTAAAATTGAAGGGGTGTTGGGGGAAATTTCAGGTATTGGTCATCTAAAATATGCTAGGTAGTCTAAAACCACCAACAATACTTTGTGTCCCCTTGAGTTTGTGTGTGTAGCCGTTTGACTTCAGGGTTTACAAGGAAGATAGAGAAAGGTTTAGCATTTTTATTATACTCCTATTTACTATATTGGCTTTCAGTTATGAGTTGTGCTGCAGTTAACAGGGCTGAGCTGTGACTCATGAGGCCTCGGTACAGATCTCAGCTCCACCAAAGGATTTTCTTCATGACCTTGAGCCACTTCACCTCTCCATCCCATCTGTAAAACAGAATGATGATGCTTCCTCTCCACAGCAATTTGTCTTGTCAATTTAGGAACAAACACTGATTTGTCTTGACTACCTGCAGCTCCTATCGATTGCAAAGGAAGTTAGATGTATGCAATACTTCTTCGGATTTGGCATTTGGAGACAAAATAACTTTGAGGAACTGGACCATTAAAGCAAAAGTTTCGGCCATGAAAGTCCTAGACTGTTATGAACAGTGTCTAATAAAATGATCCTCAATTTTAGTATAGCATAGAGTAATAAATAGCGGTTAAGGAGTTTAAGCAGCATACATATTTGGCAGGTCAATGGGAAACAGGTAAATCCTTGAGACATGCAGTAGAAAGGCAACCCTCTCACACCAAACATATTTTGTAATCCTGTATAGCTTTGAAAACAGCTATTAATTTTCATCAGAAGATTGGAAGGTAAATATGTGAGCTAAAAATTATTTCCCTACCAAATTTCAAAGTCCTAAAATCCAGTAGTGACATACTGATGCTGCTCAGGAGAGTCACAAACACATTCATTATAAGGTGAAAGAGGTTCCCTCACCCCCAGACTGTAAGCGCTGCCCGATTTTGCCTTCCTTATGAAAGAACTATTCCTGCAGCAAGGATAACCCTGTTGTCTTTCGGATAAAAGGGAGAGGAACGAAAAAGTTATCAGCAAATAGAAATCATTGTACAACCCCTGCTACTAGCTTCGCTTTGACGGCACATAATCAGATAAGATCAGACTTCGCTCTTAGTTCAAACAATACAAACTGGATTAATTCCAGTCAATGAGGCCAATGGGAGTTACCTGGCAAAAACTTAAATACGAGGGAAATAAAATATTAACCTGTAAACAGCTTTTGATAATTGAAAATAATATCGGGAGAGAAACATGCTGTAAAGGTTGTTCCTCTCCCTTTGGGAGTTGTTACAGCTTAACGCCATGGCCGGGGAGTCTTGGTTTTACTTCTGTAGGAAAGCATTCAGCAGGGTATTTTTTGTTTGCATAGTGCTATGAATGTCTGTTGTGCTTTCCACGGAGTGAAGACACGGAGCCAGACTAATCCCAGTCTAATTTCTAAAGTCACAGGAACGTCCCTGACCAAACCCACTCATGGCCTGAGAGCTTGATCCCTGTAAGCTGTTTTTCCAGGCCAGATACCCTGGGGCTTACCTGGGGGTGTCTGCACCCCTCCTGTGCTCGGGGACCCTGAGGGTGGCAGGAGCCCTGGAGCTCCAGGGGGTTGCTGGGGACCTGGGTGGCACGTTTGAGGTCTGACCAAGGGACGGGAGGGTTTGTCATCTGCACATGAAGCAAGTGGGAAAGCTCCTGAATAGTTTGAATTATTCCTTTTGAGATACTCATGGGAAAATGTTTTCTCAGCTCCAGTAGCTTTTTGCTTAAAGCATGGAAACTCCATGGCACTCAGATTTTTACAGCAGAAGCTCAGAAGTGAGATCATGGGTTGCTTGACAAAGCAGATTACATGCTCTGATTTTCATTTCATTCTTCTAGTGAAAGCAAGGCCAGGGTTTATAAAATTGCAAGACATACTGAATAATTTTTGCCATGCTAGACTATTCTCATTTACTTCCTTAAATCAAATTAGACCATTCGGATCATTTGAGAATGCACCTTCTTTTCCCACTGGCTGTAGGCACCTAGCCTTCCCCCGATACGGTCCTCTCTCTTCTCCTTTCTTCACCTCAGGACATGCTCCAATTTTTTCTTACGTGTTTCAGAGTTGAGGAAAATCCACAGGAGTGAACTTGCAAACAATTAATTGTATCTGATTTTACTATATGTGTAACACCTTGCAGTGAAGCTCCGGTGGATTTCGTGAGCTTCGAGGAAGGCTGGCGCCTTTGCAGGAAGCTCATATCCAAATTAAAAACTTTTTCAACTGTACGTTATGAAAAGGCTCCAGAGGGGACGGGGAGCAATTCCGTCTCGATGATAATGTTACAAGCAACTATCTATTTTAAGATAAATACTTTTGTCTAAAATACCTCTATAAAAAAATCTATTTTCTTTTTCTTTTGATTGACTTATTTACAGAATTTCATCTGAGAAAAGTCTGACAGGCTCTGTATTGTGCCAGCCCTCCCACTTCTATGATTCACTGAGTTGCTTTTGTCCCTGACGCTTTACTTGATCTTCTACCAGAGAGCAGCTACGGACGCTATCGGTAACCCTTTCATGTTTCTCAGCCACAGGAAATGATGTAAAAACCCAAATAATGAGAATATCCTCCATCACTGGGAGCTTCGGTCCCTAAAATAAGGCTGCAGAAGATGATAAAGTTCTTCCTTGGTCTTTAAAGGACATTTTCATCTTCTCTTTCTTAACGAGACATCTGCAAAAAGCTGTTTGGTCAGACGTTCCTTATTCACAGTTAAATTCTTATGGGATTAGTAGGTTTCTTATCCTCAGAGTACAAAAGTAAACAGCATATGGCTCTGTTAATATCCTTATAATGTCACAACACAATCTGTCAGAATGTAAACTTTTTTGAGCAGTTTAATTTATTTCAAGTTCACACTATGAAAAAAGAACCAACAACTCTTATGAATCCTTCCGCATCACCTAAGAGACAGCAAGCTATTTCTTAATTCTTGTTTTGTGTTCCCAGTTTAATAAGTGTGTCTATACATACTACCTTCAGTAACAAAAATACAGTGAAAAATACAGTTACTTGGTTACTAGGAGTTAAAGTGTCATTTCCCCTTGATGAAAAGCTTGTTCTACCAGGTAAGTAGCTGCTACACTCCATAAAACTGGCAACTCTTCAAAAGGTTTCAGAAATTAAAGGCATTGTTTGAAGATAAAGGCGATAAGGTCATTTACCTTGTGTTTAGTCCTGCAAACCTTTCTGGGTGACCCTTTGATATTCAAATGAAGAGTGCTTTAAATCGTTTTATCTTCATAGAGCTAACGAGTGCTGGCTGACAATCACTTTTAAGACTAGTTGAAACTCTACTGGAATTAAATTTTGTAAAAATATTGCAACGCATTTCCATTAAGGGGGAGTGCTTCCACAGTTTGCCAGAGCTGTATCCATAATCACTCACAGCACTACGCTCTGGTCCTACCGCTTTTCTCAGGTTTTTTTATTAACTCTGTTTTTACTAGTTGCATAATGTCTAACATGATTTTCAATGTATTCCTACAGTAGATTAATAAAGCTGTATAAACAAGTTACACATGTAAAATCTATGTCCTCTTCGAACTCTGTGCTAGAGTGAAACAAGCCTTATATTTAATGTGTACAGTACTAGAAAAATTACTCATGAACTTTTTATTGCCAGAGACTGTATAGCTGTGTGTTATTATATGTGTAATTAACTAATCTATAATGTTGCTCTGATATATGGTGTATATACTTCTTTCCTTAGAGGAATAGATTCTTATTTTAAAGCTTTTTCTTCTTTTATGGTTCATTTCATATATTCCATTTATGGGAAAATGTTATGAATACTCTTTAAATCACTTGATTTTTTTCTAGTGGGAAGTAAGAATCTTCACAGGTTTGTAATTTCTTTACTTTAAAAAAAAAGAAAAAAAAAGGAAAGTGAAAGTCCTCTAATGGACAATAAACATTGCGTGCTGTAAGCATGCTTGATAATCACTGTGACCTTCTTCATTACCTTAGAAGTTGTTTATTTTAACCTTACTTCCATTCTATTTTGGAGATTCTTTCTAATAATAGCCCTCTATCACTCTAACCCACATTCAAAAGTAAATGTAAACAAGATCGTCTCAGTTTAAAATACACATGAACTCTATCCCCCAAATGACTATCAAATAATTAAAAAGTACAAAATCCTTACCTAATGGAGCTGACTCAGTGCTAATGGCCAACAAGGGAATCCAACAGAGGTAGGCAACAAGTTGGAGATGCTGATGGAAAGGAAAGGGCTGCTGCATTTTGTCCAAGATAGGTTTTATCCACGCATCTGCAGTTGCTTAGAAGTTAACTTTTGAAGTACTAAACTTTGCAGGAAAAGCCATCAGCCTGCTTGCCTGTTTCAATTTTTTTTTTTTTTTTTCCCCCTTTCTTTCGTTCTTTTCAATCCACTCTCTTGAAGAGGGCTTAATGTGTCATTAATCCCAGAATTTCCAAGAGGGAAGCCCTCCAGCTATACGCAAACCACACTCACCCACCCACCCACACAAAAACAGATCAGCGGAGAGCACGTGTCCCTGCAGCTGCTCTGGCTGCAGCTGCTCTGATTTACACACCCGGTAACGCACCCGCGCACACGCGGAGGGTGAGAACAGCATGTACCGTCAGTGTCGGTGGTAGGAGGTGATCCTGGAAAAATTAGGGTTGTAAACCAAACATGCCTGCTCGTGGGGATTTTAAAGCAGGCGACACTAACTTCAGATTATTGCAGTCATATCTGACACTGTGTTTATAGGAGAGGGGTTTAAAAAATGCTAAAATATACGCTTGCAAATTGGTTTTCGCTTCAGATTGCTGGAGGTTACATTTATGCAAAGCTGTTACAGAAGGGGTCTGTGCAAACAGAATCCTGAAGGTTTGTGTCTTGGGTCGATGTATTATTGTTTGGTATTTTAGAGAATGATCCTTTGATGCTGAAATAAAGTGCGGCAGCATTTGCTCTGCCAACCCGTCCTGAAAAATGAGATGTGCGTTTCAGAAGGTCGGCTCACCAGCAATAATGACAGAAATAGAAAACAGAAGCAAACGGCAGTGAAAGAGTTCAATCACTCATGCTGCTCAATCACATTTTTCTAAAGTTTTGTCTCATTGGAAAGTGCCTTGTTGCTACCGCGTGGGTCTTTTGTGCTACTTCTAGTCGGTGTGAACAATGTTTATTGTATGACAATGCATATTGCCAGATTAATGCGCAATATGAAGAATTTGCTATAAAGTCGCATGCTGTACTCTGATATACATAGCATTTTATTTAGAAAATACTGTATCCCAACCCACTATTCAGTGTTTTCCATACCTGCCAGCACTTCTTTTCTTTGACTTGTCAAGTTTGATTATTTTATGTCTGCTTGTTTAAGTGAGGATTTTGTGAATTATCTGATAACAGAGTAATACACAAGTCTGTAAACATTCCATGCAAATCACCATGAGGAGCATTTCAGCTAAAAGCATCAACAAAGCCATTAAAAATATTTTGCAGTACAGCCAAGGGGTTTCAAGTGTTGTTCATTTGGCTTAACTACATCCCTTGAGGAGTTTTGCCACTGGATTCCTTGAAGGAAATATGGGTTATTTAAGAAGAAACTTCTAAAACTTTTTTTCTTAATTTTGATTTTGGATTTCGATGTTGCAAAATCACTGCTTTTAACAGTCCCATTGTATTGTCTATCTCATAGGTCTGATTTGTAGCCCTTTGGGAGTCTTTGTGAGTCTTTCCATTGATTTTACTGACGTTTAGATTATATTCCTTCAAGCTCATTAAGACTCCAAGCCCAGTATTTCTGATTCTTTTTTTCCTAAGAGATCCCCATCCATTTCTTGAGTACAAATGTATGACAAAACACAAAATTCCAGTTTATTTTAAACAAGACGCAATTTCTACCTTTACATGGCTTTCTCAGTTAATGCTTGAATTAATTTGTGACGGTTTCTACACATTGATGGGGGCCCAATCTTCTTTGACTCTAAGTTTTGGCCTCAAAAGCATAGCTCTAATATTTAACTTTTAACATGAAAAAGACTGAAGTCTATTGTGGGTTGAGATTTATCCCTGCCAAAATATTGGCAACCAAAAATAATTCACAAAAAAGCAAGAGAGCTTTCCACAAACAATCCAGCCTTTGTTGGTCTTTTGGAAACAGAAAGCAAAAGTAACCAGGCAAAAGGCGTAAGTGGAAGGTATTCAGGACCTCCTACAACAGCAGAAAAGGGGTAGTTTTGTAGGCTTGCTTATCCTCTTCCCGGTTGTCTCTCTAAGCAGGTTTTAATCAAGGGGAGCCTTTGAAGGTGGTTACTCCTGTTAAAGATGAAAAGAAGCTTCCCATTGTCTCAGCCAAGGAGTTTCCCTGGTTTGGATATGGCTCCCTTCAATTCAGGAGGACAGCCAGCTCCAGGTCAGACAATGAGGTGCAAATATTCCCCATTTCCTATTCTCCCAGACCAAGACAAGACAGAAGTCAGAAAAATAGTGAACGACACCTTCTTGCTCCCCTCAAACATTAATCTAAAAATTTATGGGAAACTAAAACCATGGAGAACCTGCATAAAAATATTGCAAAATACCCTCACAGTCTCCACACCATTAATCTCAGTGAGAGGAGAAACTGAAACTCTCCGTAACGCTGGTGTTGTCAAGTGTGGGTGGTGAAGACTTGAAACAATTAGCTTCACCGTCTCTACAAAAAGACAACACAACACTCAAGGCCAGTCCTTCTTGTATTAAATTAATTTTCAATGGTAGGGGTGGATATGGGAAGTTAAAACAAGCCAAAAGTCACAGCTGGAAGCTGGCAGCAGCATTTCAGACTTGGCCAAAAATTGTTTGATGGTTACGCACGTTAGGTATTCAGATCGCTTCACTTTATAAGAAAGAGACAGTGTTTGGCTGAAACATTCCACTGAGCAAGTTGGTGCTGCGATGCTGGGGGTGTGCTGGAGGAGCTGTGCTGACTCGGGGTGGAGAGGACTGGGCAGCCCACCAGGAGGTAGCAGAGGTAGGAGGAAGGCTGGGCGAAGAGTATTAAGAACAACAATTTTTGCTTTTTTCTTCAGATGCAGAACCAAACCTCAGGATGGGACTGAATGATAACATGATGATAAAAACGCAAATACCTTGAAGGCCTCCAAAGATGTGACTTTTTGACACTTTGTTCCAAGTATGAAATGCTCTGACTCCCGAGTCAGCATAGAAGATTTAAGAGTTGCATGCAGAAGTCCTGGTCAAGAATGAAGTTTTGAGGGATGAATCCCATCACTCAGGTGTCTTCTGAAGGTCGCATGGAAGTGTCCGTCTACCTGGATCCCCCAGGAAGGAGAAGAGGGTAATACCATGCTCCTTTTCTCAAAAATTGAGTGTGGCTAGCACTTTCCTTTTGCACTTGAGCCAGCAGGCAGTGGTACAGTCCTTTTAAGCACTGACACACTCATTAGAAGCTAATCTAAAAATGACAGTCCAGGTTTATTTCCTTCTGCTTCCTATGAGGAATACCCTCACTAGGAGGCTGTCCCTTGGGGTGGCTTTCTAGGCATAGAAGAGATTTGTTATTCATGGGTGACAAGGAGATCACGACCCTGTCTGTACACACACTTTCCTAGTAGAGTCCTTCAGAGGGAAAAGACATCTTCATTAAATAGTATAATTTTTTTGCGAGTCGGAATTTACACATTTACGGGTGCCAAAACCCTCCTCTGTGCATTTTTGTTTGCTTGTTTTATCCGGTTGAAAATACTGGCCGAGTCCAATGACAAGGAATGATCTCGCTGTGCTCCCAGGCAATCCCTTCTTTGTTGATACGGGCTAGCTGTGTCCACTGACTCTCGCAATCCTTTCTGCAGCTTCCGAGCAGGTGGAAAGGTTGGCGTAACGGATTTTAACTGAGTCCCAGCAGTCTCCAGGAAGCACTCCTGCAAAGGATTTTCCTAAAAGGGATGAGAAGGAGTTCAGGCCTGGGATTCTCACTCTCTGCTGTTGGCTCCTATTTCTTTTACTCATCTCTGTCCATATATTTTAGAGAAATGCCAAGCACAGTTATTATAACCAAGGTACAGTACCTCATTAGCCCAAACAACTACTCTTTATCTCACCACTCTTATTTCGAGACTGCACAGGTGAGGGACATTAAATGGGAAGAACCTCATCTCAGCTTATGCCTAGTTTGGGGAAATAAACAGTGGTCACACAGTGATTAGAGCTTGTGTTTTCCTCTGTTTTGTGTTCTAGTGTATAGAACACAGCATTTCTGGTTCTTCAGAAAATAATTCGAGAAGTAGTACATGTAATTTACAGGACCAAGCTCTTCATTTAACTGAGGACTAGTCGTGATTTTTAGGGTAATAGCTCATTATACAAAAGCATATCCCCCTTTGTACAGCTCTGGGAGCATAGAGAGTGATTTGTACATTCGATTATTTGGTCTGTTTATCCTTCAGCTTCTAATTCCCTTGTGGGAGAACTCTGATGGCTTTCAGTGCATCACTCCTCATTAGCCAGTGGGCCAAACTATGGGAGTTCAAACTCTAAACCAGAGATAAAGTGAAGAAACCTGTTCTTTATCTCCAGGTTTTTTAAGGGTATACAGAGCATGAGCGCTTGGGCTCTGAGACAGCATAAGTGAACCTGTTAGAGGAATTAAATCAGTTCCTTGGAACTACGCTGGGCCTTGGCGCGGATCAAAGTTGGATGTGATCCCTGACCTGACGTGGTGCACCCACAGCTCTGGTGTGCAGGGGGACAAACCTCTGTTTTGCTCTCTTCACTGTTTTGCCACACGTGTTGCCCCGGCCAGCTGAACTTCAGCTGGGCGCAGTGTGCCCTTAATTAAATTTGCAGTGTGCACCATCGGCGTCCTTTTCGGATGGACACCTCTGCCAGGGCAGGTGAGCTATACGTGAGCCAAGCACCCTGTGAACTCACAGGGTGAGTGAGGGCTAGGGCACGGTCATGACTGAGGCATGCATTTTTCATACAAGTTCCTTACTTTACTGGAAAACACCAAACTATTGCAGAGACGTCACTATAAATCACATCTGCAATTCACCTGTACTTCAGAGTGCCCTAAGACATTTCTAGGAGAATGGTTGTCATCGCCTAGCAGCTCAAAACCAAAACCGACTTTTTTACGTGAAGAGATTGGCAATTAGCAAATACTAATAACAAGTGGACATCCATGTCCAAACTGTGTATACTGGAACTGGCCGGGGATGTCTCATCAGAATCCATTTTCAGAAAAGTATTTGATTTCCACAAAACCAGTAGGAAGGAGATAAATTTTTTAGAAATCTTTTTTGTTCTTAGATCAGCTCAGTATTTCTTTCATTTTTTTGTGAGCTACTCTGGTGCCTGATTTGGTCACGGTCCTGTCTTCCACAAGGAACTGCTTCAGCTTCTGCAAACACCATTTATTTTGCAACTTAGGTGAAATGGTTTACTTGATTAAAAAAAACTCCTGCATTTTGCTTGTTCTTCTGCAAAATTAGTATTAATAAGTATGGAAGTATCACAATACTCTCATGGAGTGGAAATTCTCAAAACACTTTTACATTGGTGGATTAGTCCAATAACACAAGATATAGTAGGGAAAAGGAATTGGACTTTTTCTGAAAAACTTCTTTGCCTGTTATCCCTAAGTCTTGGCTTATCTTGACTGGATAGTAAAAAGAAAGTGTAAGAAAAATGGCTACTCGTAGCCTTGATTATGGACAGACAACACCAATACAAAAATCACTATTACTCAGAAAAATTGCAGACTGAATTTTCTCATTGAGTGAACTTTCCATTTAGGAAACAGTTTCCTTTGAAATGACAGCAGAAAGGCATTTCATAGGAGTTTCTCATCAGTATTAGCAGCGAAAAGGCATGAAGTGGAAAGGTGTTGCTCCTACCTTGAACCATTTCATTCAGCCTTTTTCTGGAACTTTTCTTTTTGAAGAAATAAAAACCATAAAGGGCAACCAGTGCAGTGCCAATCCCCCCCCTGCCCCCCGATCTTCCAGCCAGGAGTAATAATGAGAATCAGAGCAGAACCACCAGGTTTAATAACAAAAGGTGGGAATTTGGCTTGGGTTAAAAACAGCATAAAACCGGCATAAAAACTGACTGTCCATATATCTGTCATCTCTTCTTTCATCCTCCTTTTCCGTCTTGGCTGTGACAATTTGATCTTGTAAGAGAGTCTATGTAAGCAGATGTTGTGTTCAAAGAAAGCTCGATTACTGCAAGTGGCCTTGGCAGGGCTCCTCTCGAGCAGACCTGGTGGTTGCTTCCACTTCTTCAACACAGATGTTGCCTCTTCAAGGCTTTTAGACTGCTGAACGAGCAAGGGATGCTAGGCGTAAATTAAAAAAACATCATAGCTGTACAAAAAATACAGTATAAATGGTATCAAAAAGTAAAATATGGCTAACTAGAGGATGAATGAAAATAAGTGACAGAGAAAGGGGAGTATTACAGCGTAGATCACTCCCCTAGTTTGATTCAATTGCCTTTCTACGTTCATTCAAGAAAGAAAAATATTACAAATATTATTTCTTTTCAGAGATGATAGGTTAATCTAAGTATTAATGGGGATATTCATCACTATCAGACTAACTCTAAAGATTAGCTTTAAGAGACAGGCATCCCAGCAGGTTTAATAAGGACATTTAGATTCCTCCATAGGATGCTGTCCATAGTATATAGTTTTAGGGTCTCTCAGAAACCCCCAAGAGAAACCTCACTGCATCACTGTAGAGGAAACCAAAGCATATCAGCCTACTTCTAAAATTCCCCATCTTCTTCTTGCCATCAGTATCACACACAAGTAGGAAATGAGTTTTAACAATTTTGTTAAAACATCTGCAATGGAACAAATAAGAATTTTATTTCAAGCTCCCAGTAACATATGTTTCGCTCTATAACCTTATCACAGAGTAGGTTGCTTTGGAAAAGACAGAGATTTATTCTGAAACATTTTTCTTTCATCTCTTTATAGTTCTGTTGATGATTTTAAATGTTTGTGCTATTGGTACTTACATACAGTAAATGATAAATGATATATTACAACAACAACTCCATGAAGCTGAATTGCTTTTTTTAGTGAATTTAGTGAATTTACTGCCTTGAAAGGTAACAGATTGATAGTACTAGTGAATTAAATCCTCTCTTTATCCCCAGAACAAGTATAATATGGGCATTGCAAATATTTTCCAGTCCTATAAATCAGCCATGGCACTTCAACTATCATCCACAGGGACCTGCTGCTCCCTGCTTTTCTCTTTTGCTTTTTCCTAAAACTTCTTCCTCTAGGGATTTTGCAGAATACATCAATTTCAAGAACAAAAGGGCGGTGGTACATCTCATGAGCTTCTCTTTTCTGTATTACACAATAATTATCTATCTACTTTTTATATTAGAAAAGGTATGTAGGGAATATCACATGTTGGTGGTTAGTGGTGCATCGGAAGGTGGAACAGGAGCTGCTGAAATACAGGTCGTAAACAGCATACTTCCAGCCATGGATGGGAGACTCTCCTTCACCTCTTACAGAAACTGTTTTTTCAAAATCTCATTTTTTTTACTGCTAATATTGTCGTAAACCTCTAAGTGGCCGCCAGGTTTAGCCCTCCTGAAAATAACTGAAACTAGAGAAATGTTGGAAATACAGGGCTGGATTCTCTCAGATATATTTACTCCATTGCTTTCAGCGGAGTTAATCTGATTTATACACTTCACCCCACAGGAAAAGCAAGTTTCCAACAGGGCTCAGAAAGACCTCATGGGAGCTAAGGGCCAATTTATAGCCAGCCCAATAATTTATTTTCCACAAGGCTTCCTCCGTTCAGTATTCTCAACCAGACATTTTGCAAATTCCAGGTTTTCATCTTTTGAGACGGGTAAAAATCAATTCATTACTGAATTTTTCTGAAGAAAATTGTGTGGAGGGAAAAGCAGGTGTTAAATAAAAACAGAAGCACTCCAAACACATTATTTCAGCTCTTATAAATAACAGTTGTCTCATAAATTCATCTCTTGTGAAGAGATCTCATCTAATTCACCTACCTTTGAAAACCTAGTAATATAAAATTAATAGAATAGTGTTTATTGTTATAGACCAGTAACATTTTAGAGGGAATGAAGGTTCTAGAATAAGTTTTATTTTGTGCAGGTTTTTTTCACTAAGGTAAGCATTCATTCCAAATATCACATAAATTGGAATCATAACTCTACAAACCTGTTTGGCTTTCTGGGCAGTAGATAATGGGCTGCTCTTAAATAACTGTGTTGCTGTCTCACACTATACATAGACCTCTCTCAGGCTGTTCTTTGGATGCTTCCTTTCTTTTGGCCCAACTTTTCTGTTGTCATCCATTTCAACAAGCATGGACATTTTTATGACCTCATTTCGGATTAGCTGTTCTTAGCCACTTTTTAAAGGGACATTTCACCTTGAGTACAACAGCCCTTGGCTTCTAATATTCATAAAATTCAGATCTTGCCTACAGTCTGTTATTCCCGTTGTTCCCTTCTACAGTTGCTTTTTTATCCTTTCAGTTTTACTGGCACCATGAGATTTGCTATTAACCACCCAACAATTTCGCAATCACTGCTGCTGAAGGTTTATGAAAACAATACAAACACAGCAGAGAAAATATTTCATTTTCCAGTTTTATTTTTCATCTTGGCTCAAACTGATGCAATGCAGGTACTTGAAATTAGTAGTTTATCATAGCAAATCTCATACAAGCATTGTGGTATCTATTTATATAAAACCAAGAAAAAGCATTTTTGCTTTATTAGGGACTTTAATCACATTTACCTGTTTGGATTTTAGAGCATCAATGTCACATGATAGGTTTTACACAGCTGACTGCCTATTAATTGACTACTCTAATTCAGCCTCTAATTCTACCTTTTAATGGTTGAAAGCCCATTAAAGCAGCTATTTCTCTAATAGCTATGTAGAAAAGGTGATGTTTGTTATTGTTTCATCCTGACTGATTCTTCTCCTCATCCTCCGGCTGAGCGGTCTGATGGGGCTGCCCAGGCCCTTTCAGTTCAAGTTCGGTGCTAGAGCAGCGCAAAGCACTTTTTCAGAAGTATGAAAATACGACAGACTGGCTCTATGTATATTATCGACAATAAAACACTCCTGTTAGCACAATCATTAGTCTAATATTATTTATTAGCCTAAAATAATGGTCTGCACATCTTTTTTCAGCATTCAAAATTATCAAAATTTGGGCCAAACCTTTTGCCTACCCAGCTGGGCAGACTGGATGAAGCTAAATAAGTTCTTAGAAAATCGTACACGAGGAAAGAAAGCTTTTTTTTTTTTTTTTTCCCCCCAGCATGCGCAGAGCTTTATAAAACTCTGGACCAAGTTGAAGCAGACTAGGTTACAGGACACTTTTCCTCTTCAGTTATGAAAAAAGAAGCAGGTGTTTGCACCTGCCAAATTTGCTTTTGACTTCCATGCTGTGAACCTGTAATCACTGCAAGTAGTGGCATCTTGCTGAAGAGTTAACTCAGTAAGGAGCATTAAGGGACATGGAGCTTATGATTCATTTTGTTAC
Source organism: Fulmarus glacialis (assembly GCF_000690835.1). Taxonomy (NCBI): domain Eukaryota; kingdom Metazoa; phylum Chordata; class Aves; order Procellariiformes; family Procellariidae; genus Fulmarus; species Fulmarus glacialis. The sequence continues at coordinate 68,750 of NW_009216194.1, read as the reverse complement.
AGCATTTTGTTATACACTTAGTAGAACTGACTAAATATCAACGGCTAAATTATGACTAAATACCACCGGCTAAGTTATTAAGGTAGCTGATTTTATAACTCTATCTAAATGTGCTTTGCTCTTTTGTAGGCTCTCTAATGTATTACAAATTGTCCATTTTTTTAATTATTCTAGAATATGTCAACTTACATTGTTGCTTGGCCTAAAGTCAAATGTAACAAATGCTTCGTTAAATAATTGGTCTAAGACTAGAGAACAAAGTCATCCATCATCAAGTCACAAGTTTTGTTTTGCTTCCAATAATTGTTTCAGTGCAATTTCCTTTGGTAATAAATCTTAAATCTGTGATATTCGATAGCATTACACAACACTGAATATACTATATGTGTTTAAATGCAGGTTAAATACCTACATGAAAACCAAGAGCTTACAAAGCCCTTTTACAGCATTTTTGAGCGTATAATGGACATAAAATATTTAAGACATAAGCCAACTACTGTTCAGCTGAAGAAGAAACTTCTTTTATTCCCCGAGTGCTCATTATCAAGTTTGCTGAACTTTCCTCAGAAGCAGCTGGTGCTGAGCAGTGCTCGACAAGATGAACAACAGCCTGGCTTGTCGCATCGCAAAAAAGTCTCTCAAGTTCAGAGTGGGTCACAGGACAGAAATTGGTTGTTTCATGGTGCAGGAACCGTTGCATTAGCCATATTTTCAGCCTTTGGATAAAAAACACATTAATTCCCCCAAGCAAGGATCCTGGCCCTAGAGAGCCATGCACTGGGTGCTGGCGATGAACAAATGGGGTATAAGGCACATCAGTGATGCAAAGAAAACTGAACAGCCATTTCGGGAAAGCAAGGTTCATTTTGTAGCATGAGTCAATAAATCTAAGAACCTAATTCATATTATACTACCCCTCTCTAATTTTTTAATTTATTTAAATTGTTTGGAAGGTGAATTGATTAGTAAAGGATTTAGTTTCACAAACTCACAGAGACATGAGAGTCCAAGTGGTTCAATAAATTGAACAATACATGGAAATATCTTTGGATATGTTATGGCTTTCTCTAGGTTTTAAGATCTAAGTGAGCCAAAATGGTACCAAAAGACAGTCAAATTTTGCACATTTTTTGTTGACATTATTGAGAATTTTCCTGATCCTATAAGATTTTCCGATGAAGTATGAAGACCATTTTATCACAAGTTTCTCTGAGACAGTCTTGCCAAAACTGAGTCCAGGTTTAGCTGGATAGAACTTGGGATTTTGTCCTAAAATAGCAGTATGGATCCATGTTCTGTTGCCCTAAATCCCACTAACAGCGCTACCAGGATGTGCTAAAGCAGAGGTACAACTCCAGAGAAATACATAACCGTCAGCTCCATGGATGAGTGTACAGACAGCTTCAAGTCTTTCGTGAGATTTGGTGTTATTTTGTAAGGTGAAGACAAGATATACGTGGTCTCTGATACACTAGCACAAGATCCAACAGCACATCAAGGGCAGTGAGTAAAAGCATTGGCCGCTCAAAAAGATTTCTCAGGAATTTCTGGAATACCTGCAGCGTTTCAGCAATGCTTACAAATTGCAAATGTCATTTTGTAATAGACTGCAAATAATTAAAAATGGCTAAATACGCTGCTTGTAAATGGGCTTGTTGAAAACTTTGATCACAGACAGAAAGGAATTCTTTTAAAAACCTACTGTTAACAGTAGGTAAAAAGTTAATGAGAAACGTAAATAATTAATTCTTCCTCTAGAGCCAGAAAAGATTTGTTGTTGTTGCTGCTATTGGACTCGCAATGTAGGTTGTATTGTCCTTTCTGAAAGAAGCGCTGAATTACTTGTTCTCCATACAAAAGAAAATAATTTATTGCACCAATAACTTTATTAGTGTTTGTATTCCCAGTAAAAGAATATTTTCCTGGGTTAACTAAAGCAACTTGCTTTGATGATATACACAGAATGGCAGAACTAAATTGACACTTCAAAATAAACAGCACACTTCAAATAAAAAAAAAAGTTGAAGGAAAATACGCAAAAATAGTCTGGCACTTGGTATTTGCAAGAAAGCAACTGCAAAGCACACAGAACTATTTAAGTTGACCCAATTGTAATACTGCATTAAAACATGTCTCCTTCCTCCACATGATGTTCTTTGAAGCAGTCTGATCAGGAGAAGCAATACCCTTCCTTTACTTACACATACGGAGTATGCAGAGTCATCACAGCTTGAAGGTAATTCAGGTCAAAAATACTTACAGGATCCCAGGTGTTCAGACGCGGTCATTTCACAACTAAACTGAAAATACACTCTCCCTACATTATTTGATAAATATTTTGGCAATATTACAATAATCTCTCATTTGACATTATGATACTAAGTAATGTGATTGCTCTCAGTTGTCCTATTGAAAATAATTCCAACATAGTTCTGCTGAACTTATAAATTTCATGCATGCTTGCTGGATACACTGTCTGCATAGTATTAAAAACTGTGCTGAGGCAGATACATCTCAGGGACTATAGAGATACCTCGGCATAAACCAGTGGATAGCTTGGGGGTAGGTAACAGGTTTAAAAAAACACGTAAAAAATTGTCTTCCAAGTTCTTTCTCTATAAGATAGACAATCAACTCCTGCTACAGCTTCATTCATGTGTGACAGACACCAATAATATTTAATCATAATAAATGCACAGGATCTACTCTTGCTTCTGCTGCTGACGGAGAAAATGCACCTTGGCTATCTGATGCTATTAATTTTCATTTATATGTAAATATAAGTGAATAAATATATTAGAAGGAAGGATATTTTTTTTTCTGAGAGGGAAAGTAGGTTTCTGAGGCTAGGGATTTACCGCCATTCAGCTGTAAAAATACACATTAATATTAAACAATCTAATCTAATAGCCACCCAGAAAAAACCCTTAAATATCCCAGTGAGTCTTTTCAGCTGTGGTTGCACTGATCTTTATGGGAGAAAGCTCAGGCAAGGCCCCCAGGAGGGATGCTGCAGCCGTACCTATGCCCATACCGCTGTAGGACCTGGCCTAAGCTTGTGCCTATCCTCAGCCTTGCATTAACGACTATTCCCCCAGTCTCCACGTATCCCGTAACAAAATGGTCAAGCACCAACAGCCTTTTGTTGCTTGTGGCACTATCCTGCCTCCAGGACAATCTTTGCAGCTCAGGTAGCAGATTGCATCCCCTCTGGACATTTCTTCCCGAAAGGGAAAGTGTTTTAAACTTCGGTAGCACCTAGCAGGAGCACAAGGAGGTTTAATGACTTCATCCTTTTTTTCTTTTACCCCGTGGGGGCCTGAAATAGCTAGAGGTATTAAGAGCTTTTATAACTTTGTGAAAACCCAAAGGGCTGATGGAGTGGGGGGGGGGGGGGTCTTGCATAGCTCCAGCAATTCTTCCTCTGCAGAAGGAGGAAACCTCACTGTCTTTCATGTGAGGGCTGTTACCCATCTTAATTTAAGGGACAGTAACAGATTGTCTCCCCACATTAATGGACGAGTGTTTTAGCCTTGTTTCTGACTCCTGTGAAAGCCATTCTCTACTGATCCAATTGTTAGCAAGTCTCTGGTCTTTTGTTGCATAGCTCCAGCAATTCTTCCTCTGCAGAAGGAGGAAACCTCACTGTCTTTCATGTGAGGGCTGTTACCCATCTTAATTTAAGGGACAGTAACAGATTGTCTCCCCACATTAATGGACGAGTGTTTTAGCCTTGTTTCTGCCTCCTGTGAAAGCCATTCTCTACTGATCCAATTGTTAGCAAGTCTCTGGTCTTTTGGGGCGGGGGGAGCAAAAATGCTCCATGCGACACTAGCCACATCATCCTTGTTTGTGCCTTAGGCTATAGAAAATGATGTGCCCTAGCCACGTTAGCTGAGCTGATAGGCTTGTGGCTTTTCAGCTCGTTTTTTGCAGAATACCACCTATGTAAAACAGATACCCCCCCACTGTTACTGGAAACGATTTGTGTCAGAAATAAGCGTGGAAGGAGGCTACGGTAGGTCTAATCCACCCAACAGCAAGAAATTCTGCAGCATTTATACTTCCTGCAAGAATAATTTCTGGGTCTTTGTCACATGCTGTTTCCCACATCTGGCCATGGCATGCATCTCCACTTGTCAGTGGACATTGTTATTTCCAGGTTTCCGCTTTGCAGGCTTGATATGTGCGACTGCATGTGACCTACCAACAGATCTGTAAGAGCAAATAATATCAATCCTGATGGGAATCAAATTAACATATCTTTTACGGGGCATAGCTGCTGCACTGGGGCTGCTCCCTGCACACAAATGCTATGAAAAACGTTCCCCATTTCCCTACTCATGTACATCCACGCAAGGCAGTCATTTTTTATTATGTATCTATTCAGCTATGTCTTACATAGAAAGCAGCTTGGAAAAGCATCAGCCAACATTAATAATAAAAATAATGAAGAATTACGTGATGAGGGCTTACCCAGCGTATTCTGGTATGTACCAAAGGAGCTGTGGCTGGGAGTCGCACGCACTTTCGGCTCCGTACGACCTCTCCGCTTGCTGTATTAGCCGGCTGCCCAGTAGATGGTGGTGTTATTTCAACTACTTTGCTCTGCGCTCCCTGGGAAGCAGCCAGGCTGCACAGAACGGGGAAAAGTTGCTTTAGGATTTCGCAGCTCCTAGAATTGCACTTACAGGTTATTTCCTGAAGCATCCTGATATTCCTTCTTGTAGAAATAAATGTTACCGAGATATATATTAAATTCAACATTCTTGCAATTGTCTTGATGAAAATGCTGGTCGCAGGAGGAAGGGCCCCTTCGCACAAGCAGGGAGTAATATTTCTTTGAAGGATCTCTTTTCCAGAAATTTCAGTCTGCTACAAGCTGCACTCCAGCCCTGGTCTGGCAGTGTGATTACTTCCTTCTGGAATTTCCTGTCTTCTCCGCAACTTATGTGAGATAACCTAATTACTCATGCTCTTTACCAGCAATACCCTGTTCCTTTCTTCTTCAGTTCTTGTAACATTTTTATTCTTCTTTGTTCCTGTTCCCTCCTGAGCATACTTCATTAGATTTGCTGACTCTCTTGCATCTCTTTTTTGCAGTCTGTATTGTGTCCTTTTCCTTCTCTAGCTACTGGCCCCATCTAGAAACACAGCAGCTCAGCTCCTGGCTGTTTGGCTGTCGTGGAGTAAGATCCCACAAAGGAGTAGTAAACCCCACCACAGATTTAATGTTTTTTTCCCCTTTGGATGGAAGCTCGAGGGGAGAAACAGCATTTTTAGGGTGGAGTCTCTCTCTACAAGAACTAGATCAAGTTGTACTTAGTCTTTTTGCTTACTTTAAAAACTGTTATAGCCATTGCAGTGTGACATGGTCAGTCACCAGCTGGAAATGGTCATCCAGAGGCCGTTTGAGAAATTTGTTTGCTCAGCTGATGATATTCAATCAATTACGGTCTGACACAATATCTGGAGACTAGCTTATATTTGAGGTATGGCATGTTTCAGTGCATACTTTTTGTGTTGCTCCATGTATTTAGTTAGCTGGCGCGTATCTTCATGAATACTTTATATGAATTCAAAGTCTGAAACATGATGCAAGCAATTTTCCTGATGCCAGCAAGAATGGAAATTTGTAATACTTGTTTAGGTCCATGTTTCCATGTTAAAATGCTAAGAAGGCAATAATTGATTATAAATGTTATATAATAACTAGAAAAGTTTAGGACCAAACCTGTTTCTTTGATATGGCAAAACCTTTAACAAGACCTAGGAGTCCAAGCAACTTTTGACATGAATGCCCTTCATGACCTACAGTAAAATAGAGTTCAACACAGGCCTATATCTATGTCAACATACTTTTGATAATATTTCTTCCACTCTTTGATCATGAATTGAGCTGCTGGACTTTTTACATCCGTAGTGGCCACCAGCCCAGGCAAACCGATGGCTGGGTGTGGGTGAGAGGGAGGGCCAGGCTGGCCACCCTCCAGCCAGGAGGTCTTGTGCTGCTGCTGCTGCACCCTGCTTCTGGGCACCACAGAGACCTGCTGCACACCGGGCTGTTTGCACAGCGGACCGGCAGCTCCTCGGTGTCACAGACTGCGAACAGCAACTGACCTCTCCGAGAGAGCGTGGCTGTTGCCGTGTGGCTGCAAACATCTCCACCTCTGGGCCACTTCCCCTGAGCGGTGCCAAAGGCAGGAGTCAGCCTCCTCTCATCATCCTTTACGGTCTGACAGCTTCCAGGGAGGAGCCCTCCACCGGTTGCACCGCCCTGCGCAGGTCCAACAAGCCTTTATTCCCAGTCCCTGCCCCTTCCCAGGGAGCGCAGAGATGGCTCCAAGTCAGCAGCTGACTTGCGGCGTGCTTTGCCTGAGGCTGCATTAGTTACCTCCAAGCCAGGTTGCACAGAGATGGCAGTGCACTTGCAGCCTCTGGCCCTAAGAAATCTCACAGTTTTGGGGCACCCACGGTGCAGATACAGCTGGAATCTGCGGGCAGGACCCAAACGTCTGTTTCCAGCATGTTTCCTCAAGCACCACGGCACGTGCTCGATCAAGGGGCAGTTGCTAATGCAGCACTGTAGCCTGGGTTGCAGTTACCCCAAGCAGACAGCCATTCACATCCACTTAGCCATGCAGAGTAAGGTATAAAAATGTAAAACACATGAGAATGAGAGAATGAGACAGCTTGAGAAGTACAGAATATATTTTTTGTAATATAAGGCAATTTATATGTAAAACATCTGTAATCAAAAAAGTGCCTTAAATACAATATTCAGATTTCAGCAATAAAAATCCTGTATCTGACAATGATAAATCAGCACATTAAAAACATGTCACTCAGAGAGCAGATGCTCTTTGCAGGGGAAACAAGGTTTGTAATGTGGAGTTAAAATAGTGGTGACATAAACAGGATCAGTCATGCACAGCTGGTCTGTGTCCCCGCCAGTGCCAGGATGGGAGCTGAGGAGGTGCAGAAATACTTCACACTGCAGCGTGTTGCTATGGACACAATGACTTCTTCAGGGCTGCCAGGATTGTGTGTTTACAGGGTCGGACCCCATACTGCCCCTAAACTGATGGGAGCTACTTGCTGGTCAACCAGTAAATTCTATTAAATTGGCTCTAACAGGAATATTCTAGCTATTTCTTTCTCCTTTGTGTTCCAGAACCCAAATCACTTCATTTCCAAATTGTCTAAAATAATTAATAAACTAAACAAGTCTTACCTAATTACCTTGGTGTACCCCAGTATGAAAATAGCCTTTGGATCATGCATGTCCCTGGTCTTTTGGATGACCTTTTACTGCACTTGATTTCTACATGGATGATCAGAAAGCAGCTTTTCATGTAACCCAAGGAAAAAGAAACTAAGGAGATCTCTCAAAGTAAAAAACATAAGCAGTTCCATTGCTTAGAGAAAAAACACCCAAAAAATTCACTAGAAAGAGTGCAATTAGTGCATACCATACAGCCACAAGCTCAGCCTGAAATGAACTTTAGACAGCTATATAGGAATTGGGAAACTTCACTCATACAGTGCAAAGAACAAGGTCACAAGCTAACTTTCATGGGAATTAGACCTTTAAATATCTGGTCTGTGCTTGATTAGAGCAGTGGGCTAAAGTGCAAGAGGTTTTCTAGTATTTTCTTCTCTTTTTTTTTTTTTTCCTTTAGTTAAATCTATTTTTAAAGCAATAAAATGGAAGGTTTAGATGCTGGAAGCCAACTATGCCATCAAGCAGTCTCAGTCACAGAAGACTCAAACATGTAATACAGTGTGCAATTTAACAGGATTATCAGAAAGTAATAGTTAAGGTTTTGTTCTACTAAATGTTCACCCATCCTTTGTCAAGTATTTCTAATTACCAGGATTTTAATGGTAATGTTTAACAGCCCCAGAACTCCAGGGTCTTTTAATATCTGCCACAACAGAGTTTTCAATTATCGTAATTCTGTCCTTAATTTCTGTCATCATAATTATCCTTCATTACAGCAACATTCTTAAATCTGACTCATCAAAGCAAAATTTTTCCTTGTTTCACTTGACTTGCAGCTCAAACTGGGATTTAACCTCTCACCCTATAGTTTCAATGAATGAAAAAAAATCACTCCTCTAGTTTCCCACATACAACAGTTGCTGTATCAGTGTAGGGGACACACAATACTTTTTGTCAAAACTGAGGCAAAGGTTGAGTATTTATACAATTCTTATAATAATATCCGTAACAGTACAGGATAGAAATCTCTGATATTTGCAACAGTCACTCACATCACAGCATGGCTGACCTTCAGAAAACCTAGGATGTTATAAAAAATGTATTTGTAGTAGATAACAGCCACCTCTCTGATAATTCACCTGTCTTAGAAGACCAATCCATTTGATATGCTATTAATTACATTTAGAAATACTGGGATACCAATAAGCTACAGATCTTAATTCATTTAAATTGTTTATATGCAATTCACTTTCAAAGTGCCTCAACATTCGCACTTGAAAAATGTGATCACCCTACAAAAACTTCAGATGTTCTCAGTGTCAGATCTTCTAGCCTCCACTGGCTCTGACTGACCACAGTTCGATGGCAAAACCAGGATAGAGTCTGTCTTCCTCAAAAAATGGCTTTCAAACCCACTGAAGAAGGGTCACTACAACCAGCAGTGTGCCGCTGCGCCAAGTCATTCCCTACCTCACCCTGCACTTATCGAAGTCAATGAGGATTTTGTTGCTGATTTTGTGGGAACAGACTCCAGCCCTAGAAGTATTTAAAAGACGTGTAGATGAGGCGCTTAGGGACATGGTTTAGTGGGCATGGTGGTGTTGGGTTAACGGTTGGGCTTGATGATCTTAGAGGTCTTTTCCAACCTTAATGATTCTATGATTCTACGATTCTATGTCTTTGTCAGCGTGCTTTCAAAGTCCCTTCTGCAGTGCTTCACCCAAGTCAAGAACTCAATTTAACAAATTCAGACCAGGAAGACTATAAAACAAACATAGTTGTAACAAGCAGGTCATGATAAAGGGTTAGGTACTCTATATTACTTCAAGTACTTCTATGGTATTTCCTCTCTTAAGTCTGTGTAGCAGCCTCAGCCTAGAAGGTTCCTAAATTAAAACTAGAATATAAGAAATACCACATCATAAGTCTTTAACAGAGAAAAATAACTGGCAATCTCACTGCCATCTTCTATCATTGCCCTTTGGGAGGCTGTGTGGTGTAAGGAGATTCTGTGGTGTAATGGATGAAGCAAGCCCTGGTAGCCAGCTGAGCCTTGGAGTGGCTGTGTAATTTTGGACCAGTCACTTGACCTTTTTTTGCTTCACTCAAGCCAGCTGGAAAATTAGAGGAAACACAGAGCCAGAGTGAAAACTGGACATTGCTTATAGCAGTGTTTTCTAGAAAGGTAAATTGCAAAAACATAATTTTGTAATACCAGTTTTGTTCAATGCTGTAATGTGTGTGGTACATGCAAACAACAATTCTATATACACACAGAGTGCAATATAAATTTATGAGATTTATAAATGCATGCCTTCAGGTTTTGGCTGTGTGTTATGTACTAAAGAGATCTTCTTGCAACTGCCTAAAATCTACAGATAATAAAAATGTAGTCCATACTCAGTTGCTAATTAATCTAAGACCTTCTCTTTACATTTTTATTAATTTTAATGTAGCTGGTTAGTGGGCAAAAGACATGATTTATACAAAGGCCGCAGTTAGTTCATCGCAAGAGGCTTAAGCTGTCAGCTGTAACATAACAGCGAAGGAGGCTTGGAAACCTGGCTTTTTTCTCTCATCTGTATGCTTGCTCTTAATCCAGTGTTGACTGCACAGTCTCGACAGAAGGGGATAGAGTCATCCCCATTAGACCACAGGTAATATACTGGTCAGGTAACTGAGGCTCTGCGGAGAGATCCCAACTGGGAGGTGTAAATGTGTTCAGCCTGCAGTGGGCATTAAATCCATTTCTTCACATTTCCTTGGCAAACCTGGAGCTCTTTGGGCACTTCGTGCATGTTCTTGAGTTAATGTGGCTGATGGCCTCCGGTAACCAGCTCTGTCTACCTCCTCTGAGGAGGCTCGGGAGTGCTCTGAAATAGATTTCTATTTACCCTCATTTCCCTGCCAGGCACAGAGCTGAGGCTGTCCAGCCATCTCACCTGCCCCTGCAGAATAGGACTGTGGCTCCTCTTCCAGAGGTTTTCCAAGACTTGGCCCTGGCTGATCAGATCTGGTTTTGGTGATCATCCTGCTTCAAGCAGGCTGGAGTAGATGACCTTCAGATGTTCCTTCAACTGGCATTTCTAGGGTCCCCTGGTCCTGCCTGCTCAGTGCTATAAAATCAGCTTGGGCACGATGGCCTCATCTCTGAGGATGGGCAAGAGGTGGGCCTTAGGTGCCTCATTAACCTATTTAAGAGGCTGTCTTGGGGACTGGGAAATCCTCAAGAGTTCACTTAGATTTGCATTCACCCGAGAACTCTTTTGGGTGCACAAATCTGGATCTGGGTCTTACTCATAGCTCTTCTCTAATTGCCTTTGATCCAAAATCTGCAACTGATGTAAATAGGAGATGGTGGAACATGTTTATAAAAAGAATTGTGGATACTATAAAATATATTTTCAATCTAAGATGATAGCTGACTTTTAATAAACTTTTTTCTGTCTCAGGTAACTGTTCCTGAGCTGCTGCCAACGCAAGAGTAGCAGCTTGAGAGCAGTTTTGTTCTTCCTTTTCAGTAAAACTCTTTCAGTTGTCACAAATGCAGCAGTAGGATAATATTAGCTCTGAGATCTACCTTTATCAGATCAATATGATTTGATTTAAAGTCTATATGTAGCTACTCCATTCATAACTATATAAATATTTAGTTTAAAAAATCAAGCAAAGCAAAGAAATATGCCAGAGTGACTGGCAATAACTAAAATAATGTATGAAGATATCAATAATACCACATTTATGTGGTATTACCACCAAAGTAGTAAGTAATTACAAGGCATAGCTTAAATACTACTACTGTACTGGGAAATCAGTGCCCTTATATTATACTGCAATCTAAAGCAAAGATGAGTATCTTTATTTCCTGATGGCATTTTGAGAACCAGCCCCCATACGAGCTGGTGTTCCTTAACTTAATACTGTTAAGAACTGTCAAGATTAAAGTAAATTTATGCACATGAAAGGGTGAGCAAATGCATGTGTTTGAATTTACATGCTTGTTTTCAAGCAGTTCCAGTGTAACTGCTCCTTATGTCCATAAAGTTAAGCAAGATCATGACTTGACTGTTGCCCATTTGAAATCTTCAGAAACTATTAGCTCCGTTAGATAATGAGATGAGGAAATGTCATTTGCGTTTAGCTGGTCTTTGGACCAGCTTTGTGCTGCAACTCTTGCAAGGTAGAGGAATGTATAATTAAAAATCATCTTATTAATGCTTTAAAAATATTTACTGAAAATACTTTTACTCACACAAAGTTACCTATTACTCTTCAACTTGGATTGCTAGTGATAATATGCTGAAATTCAGTGATGATCAAGGGAAGCAGCAGAAAGTAGTGTCTCAAGCTAAAGTAAATTTATAAACAAGTTATATCTGTCCTTGGATGCATTACCTGCCCTTGTTAGGCATTGCAACACATTACTCTGGTTATGGACCATTGGCCATTTAGCATGTTTTACCCGACATCTTCTGTATGATGGAAGCAAAAAAATGTCATTCTTTGCTTAACCTCTTCTTAGCTAGAGCACAATCAGTGGCTTATAAAACTTACTGCCCTGTATGGAGAAAGAATCTGAACTAGCACTTGGAGTCAGCTGTGCTGGAAAACAGTTACATTTCAGAAGTCCTTCACAGCTAGAATTTCTATTTCATCTGGCGGAACTGACTCAGTTCATTTCATCCAAGCAGTAATTCAAGCCCCCAGAAGAGCCAGGCAGGCAAATTCTACCAGAGAATCGAAATTTGGCTGTGCGTTGAGAATTGACTCTGGGCTTGAGTTATCTTTATGAATACAAGTGCATATTTCAAACTCTGCAAGCACATATGGTATTGGTTGGCAATTAGGCATCCCCTGACAAGGTTATTTGTCTTCAGAGTCAACAAATACAGTATGACTAACCTTTGTCTAGGTAAAGAACAAATATATTAAAGTTCCTTATTTAAAATTATTTACTTTGTTTATAATTGATAAAAGTCTAATCATTTAATCTAATAAAATAATATTGAAATACCCATGGCAGATAGGTAAAATGTAACAGCAAAAGCTCAACAAGAGATTTTCTCTGTACTTGGATTACAATAACTTACCGGCCTAGCATAAAAACACTAAAGAGAATGGAAAACATTCATCCTGTTCACTTTTCTATTAGCACAAGAATGTTTTGCCTTTTGTTTCCTCAGTGTCTTGTCTACTCTAGTCTCCAGTGTTCCTGACTATGAGACTTCCGAAATAATTTAGCAACAAAATAGATACTACTGTTAAAATTTGCTCTTTGCTGTGTATTGCTATTTGCCAGACATTTCACTCTTCTCTTATTAACAAGTGAATAAATGTAAAGCTTAACCTAGTTCTTCTTTGCAGGGCTTTTTTATTAAATACAATGAAAACAAAGATTTTTTTAAAGTCATACTAAAATCAGGATTTGGTTATGATCATGACTGATGAAATTTAGCTAGTTGCATTCGCAACCTTTCAGCTAATGTCCCCCCTAATAAACCATATTTTTGTGTCCTTTATCTCATATCTCTATCATTGATAACAAGTAGCTACCCTATAATGCTAGCAATCAAATCTGTTACTCATAGGCATATGTTCAAATGAAGCTGTAATAAACAAATATTTTCAACGGAGTTTTCTTTAACAAAATATTAAATGCATTTTTGCAAATTCAGTCATGTATAAAGAAAATCATAATAAAGGCAAATATGTCAACAGTTACAGGCTAGCCAGTCCTGCTCTTCACTGACTGAGGGAAAGCTTTTCTGCTTTAGTAAATATGAAGAGTAGAATTTCAAAAACACTAATTAATGCGCACAGCCCCTATTGACTCTCAGAAAGACATGACTTTCAAGGTCACTTAGCCATTTTTAATTATTTCATCCTTAGTCTTTAACAGGAGACTCACATCACCATGGCATTCAGGAAAAAATGATGTGTCATATATTAGAAACTGCTCTGACTGAAAAATTTAAATCCATTTTATTTAACTATTTAAAACCTCTCATTAGAATAGACTTGCCTGGCATTTGGACAGGGGGATCCAAATATTCCTTGGATGCTGTTCCCTGCACCAGGGGGGAGAAAAAAGTGTATAGTTCCCTCTCATAGTGAATGCAAAACAGCTATCTTCCTCTGACTCCAAAATACTTTTGCCTGGGCACAAAGTGAGCTGTCATTGGGAAAAATATAATAAATAAAATATGATTTAACTATACACAGCAAATAACATATATAATGCTTTAGTAGCAACAGCAGACTGAATGACTGCTCATAGAAGAGAAGTACTGTTGTTATGATCAACATCAGAGTAAAAATGAGTGTCCCAGACCGGATTCCTTTTTGGCTCATTATTGGATGTAAAAAACACTACCTGTCCTTCTCTGGGGAACAGTGGATTATTTGTTTGTTTTTAAGGGAAAAAGCCAAAAGGCAATAAAGAGGAATCATACAATCTGCCAGCAGTGCAAACAGTGAAAGCTGGACACGTGCATCACATAATGCTTCCTAAGCTGACAGCTGATACTGATAAATACCATCAGACCAAACCTCTGTCCTCCCACTGCTCATCTTAATCTTGCCTAAAAAAAACGGGAGTCTAGCTATAAGAACACAGAGATTCCTGTCCTGACGCAGTGGAGAGTCAGTGATGGAGGGAAACACTGAGCTAAAAGTAGGATTTCATAAAGGAGAAATATTTTATTATAATTAGCATAAGAAGAAAAATGAGTTATATGGGTAGCAGGAGGCTTTTTGTGACTGGAGATATTGAAATTTCAATTCATCCGTGTGATGGAGGCTTATAAAATTCTGATGTGGAAACATCTGTTGAAATGAACTGCCCTGTCTTACCTTATAATCTAGACCAAAGGTCTATTTCCAGCTCTGCCACTAACACCACCGTGACCCAGGGTGAGCCACCCATCTCTCCTGTGTCTCTGTTTCCAGCTATGAAAAATAGGTTAATAACACCTATCTCGCAGGGAAGTTGTGAGCTTGCATTTTTCAGCCAGATCGGGGACGGTAAGAAAGCGCGTTGGGGTAATTGACTGATACTTGCAAAGTGCTTTGAATGCAAATAGCAAGTAGTCTTACTTTATTCAGGCTTTCTTATCTTTAATTTCCCATTTACAAACCAGTGCACATGTGGCGAGTTTCTTAGTTATAAAAGACATTTTTTAAGGAAGTTTACAAGCAGTAGCATATCAGAAGGTCTGAACAGGGCGGATTTGTTTTGCTTCTTTCAGATTAACTGTTTACAGCTTTTACCATTGAAGCCTCAAAAATGCAAGAAAAGAAATATAAATGCCTATTCGGCTTTAAAAGCATTTGGAAGACTATAGCATGATCGTCTTCTCCCCACATTAAAGAGCCTGGTCGTTTCTGGTGACTTTCTTTCTTTCCATTTCTGTCTTAATCTTGCGCTTTTATCGGTTTTAGTTTTTCACCTGCTTTTCAATTTCTTCCCCTCGAAGAGCCCACACTTACCGTCTCTCACTTCCCCGCTCCCTCTCGAGGTATGAAATGCACTGCGGCTGTCCAGTGCGATGGCTTTTGTATCGCTCAAGGTCAAAGTCTTGCAGTTCCTGTGACTTGCCATATGCTCTGTAATTCCTCTTGTGCCCCTGAAAATGCTGCTGCTTCACTGGGAGGCCGTGAGCTGTGGGTGTGAAAGCTTCTGATGGCAGCAGAAGTGTCCCAAGCACCCCCAGAAAGAGGGCGAAAGGTGGGACCCAGAAAATCTCCCAGCACCAATGGCAGTTCCTACCCCACAGAAATGCTCCCAGGGAACATCTGCTCTTCCTCACGGATTTGCAGAGGTGGGAGCCTCCTCTTCCTCCTCCCTTTCCCAACAGATTGAGCCATCACCGGTGCCCCAATTCATAGCTCACCTATGGATTTTGTAAAACCAAACGGCCTGGCAGATCTGGCCTTTGGAGAGATGAACCAACCATGTGTAAATGCACTGAGGATCTAGTGTGAACTCCAGCAGCAGCGGTGTGCAGCCCTGAACTTCACGACAACTTTCATTTTAGTTTGTTTTCTAACCTGCTGACCAATTTTCAGCATTACCTGGCTGGTGCTTCTGAACACTCACAGCCATGGTTGTTATTAAAACAAATACAGGACTTATTGTTCTCATTAGTCAAATATTGATTCACATGCTGTTTCTCCTGGATACATCGTACAGTACACAACAGGACCAAGACATGTGGATCAAGTCCATTTCCATTCTACAGGCTGTTGTGTTTTCTGAAGGATATAACATTCCCTTTGGATGATCTGGGACAAATTTTTAGGGACCCAGCCAAGAGGCCTTTATAGCTCTAATAGTATAAAAGACCATTTTAAATACCACACTCTTTTGTGACCCTGATTCAAACAAGTAAGTAAAAACCTGTCAGCTGTAATAATATGCCTTGCCACACTGAAGTACACTGCGTCTTCATCAAAGTTCGTGTTTTCCCTTGTATTTTCAAGCTCCAGAAATCTAAAGTTCTATCAATAGGCACACAAGTATTTAGCCTTTGATTTCAAATTGTGATGTTGCTTTTGCTAAGTGGAAGTCCTTTTGAGACAATTGTGTTCCTGCTCCAATAATCTCTGCAATTGCTTGTTTCCATCAAACAACTTTGTGCTGGAGTGATTGAACTTTCTTCCAGTTCAGGAGCACTGCTACAGACAGAGACTGGTCAAAACTAGTTCTGACACGCATGAAATTCTGACTCTTTTTTCTGCGTGTCACTAATCATCTTATTTGGTCTTTAAAATGAAGGGTCATTGTGCAATAGTGTTGAAAGTCATTGATCAAGAAATATGAATCCATCACAGTGTGTAATTGGGTGTCAGTTGTCATCATCCCACAACAGGCACTCCGGCAACATCAGAAAGGATGCACTTTTACTTAAATAGTTATCATAGCAGGATCTTGTCTCTTGGTAATACAGCTTTTACTAACTGAGAATGCAGAAGATATTTGACATAGCTGCTCAAAGAAGTTAGGAGCAACCTTTGAGCGTATTGCACAGGCTCTCACGATACTGCAAGTCTTCTCCATTATTAAAATAGATGAATTTATGGTCATAGTGTTGAGTAGCCAAGTATTCACCAACTCAAAATTGCTGCACAGCAGTAGCCAGAGCTGTCAACCTGACAGTTTTCAGAAGGGTCTCAGTGAAGGCCTGGCTGTTGTTAGTCCCATCACAGTGGGTCAACAAGTATTTGAGCTGACTGGCTGCTGGGAGGAAGAGGGCTGCTGCGACAGGGATATTAGGTGGGAATTTGAACTGGTTTCTTGAGAGGGGAGTCTTCCTGGTTTTCTGAGAAGTCCTGAAACACTGTTCTTCCTGCTATATAGATTTTAATTCGTGGTTTGACCTTCTTAGGCACACGCTAGAAGTTCAGATGCTTGTCTCACACTTAACTCCCTCTTATGTGCTCTATTCTGTCTGCAGTGAATGAAGGCAACCGGTATGTAAACTCATATTATTCTCTCTCTTTATTCCCTCTCTTTATTCCTCTTTGCCTGTGAGATTAGCAGAGGAGGAATCGTATTTCTGAAGTGTTCAGAAAGCATCACACTTGTAGGTAGTGCTACGAAAAATTAAATAGAGTAAAAATGGAACAGAGATTATGTTCAAAACCAGCTTGGTATACTTTATCAGCTCCTATCAGTCAATAGGATATGCGTGAAGAAATCATGCATACAGATGACATCAGAAACAGCAACATACATTTGCCTTCTAAACCAAGAGTGCTTGTAAATATTTGAAGTTACATTCAGCTGGCCTGTGTCTTTTTAAACGTATCTTGAATTCTTTTGTAATGTAAATCTGGTCAAATAAGGGTAGAGACCACTCCCTTCTTTGTTTTTATCTTTTTTTTTTTTTTTTGACAAAATATTACCAAAAAAGCTATGGCAGTGCATGGCAGGTTTTATGTAATAGAGGTTTACAATGGATTTGCTGACGGGCTTTTAGTTAGTGCAGCACTAGCCAACAGAGCTATGATAAAGAGCTTTATCTGGGATTAAAGCTTCTGGAATTACTTATTAATTGGATTAATGAACTGTAATTCATCATGCATGTCAATCCTGCTTTAGTGTAACTCCTTCTTCCATCCTCCTTGCAACATTCATCCAAGGAAGACCTCTGTTCTGGGAAAGTTCAAGAACAATGTTAAGACTTCCATGATTTCACATTCATTTTAAATCCCTAATGTGATCAAAATTCCCTTTATTCCTTCCCTGAACACCTCTGTAACTTTTCTTTATATAATACTTAAAGTATTTTTTAAAACCCCTCATTTCAGAGCTCACGTCTGAAAGTTTTCTTTAGATTTCAAGGCTGTAGAAGTGTCTTCACTGGTCTTTTATATTTTAGAAAATTAAAATACTGGAAGTGTTTAACTTAGATTCTTTTTTTGTTGAAATGCAGTACATTCTACTAAAATATTTACTTAAGTAGAGTCAAAAAGAGACACAGCTTAAAACTTCCAGTAGTTTGTAGTTAAAAATCTTCTTTGGAAAATATGGTGTAGCTTTTATTTCCTCCCATTTTTTTCCTATGTGCTGATAAAAGATCTAAAGTATTAAAATGGGGTTTTTAGCTTTTTGCCTCAGATAAGCTATTTCATTTGCACCTTCAAAGGACATTTCTTCATTGAATATACAGAACATACATTACTCAAGCAATGGCACTCTGAAACAGTAACATTAGCCCTGCTCGGCTGTCAAAAGCTGAAAAACAGATTCTGCAGATATCACTCCTCTGGAGTTGTTAATAAATTGCCTCGGAGTCTGGTTACAGAAGAATATGTGCAAGGCAGGAAGTCAGAATTTGAAATGAAAATGTTTCTGAAGTTTGGAAGTTACCTAATCACACATCTTCCCATTTGCTCTGTGTGTGTCAAAGCCCCTTGGCCTGAAACTCGAAAGGGTAAGGAGCTCTCTGCTTTCATATCTTAGTGGAGAGAAAGAGCCTTTTCATCTGCATATCCCAGCGATACTCAATTTTCGGCAGACAGAAGTTCCTGAGGGAAAGGAGCTATCTACTCCCATTTATTTGTAGAGTGGAAGTCAAACATGGTCACAGAGATGGTTTAATGTACGTATACTTTCTATACAGAGCATTTGCAGTGAAACAGCAGGACTCGCCCTGCCTAAAAGAAGTGCAGAATAGACTGAGGAGTGGAGCAAAAAGAGCTTCTGCTATTTTATATCAAGGAGCTTTTTCTCTGCTCCTGGTCCCTCTGTGTTGGTGGGAGGATGCTTTGATGGGAAGCGGTGAAAGCCTGCATCTCACTGAGACGCATTGAAAAGCCTTTCTGCAGGAGGGGACAGTGGAGATGAACCAACGCCAGCAAGATCACACCAACTCAACCACTGGATGTGACTCACGTCATTAGAGCTGGATTAAGGTGCCTCAAGAAAGGGCCAGGCTCGGCAAATGGACTGGAAGACAAGTCAGGCTGGTTGCACCCAAAATCTGGTATTATAATATTCCCTGGCATCAAAGTAGGGACATAGCTTAGCCAAGGAAGAAGAAGAGGGGGGAAGTGATATCCAAAGTGACATTTTTCCACATGCTCTTCACTTGGTCTGGGGGAATTGAGTTAATGAAATACTGACAACGTTTCCATGAGTGAATGCATTACTTAACATTAAGAGAAACAACTTTTATAAGGAAAGGAAAGGTAATATCCCTTACTAAACTAATTAATATAATTAGAAAACAGATGGACTTTCAAGCCAGAGTCCCTTTGTCAGTCTGACAAGAAGACAAGATTCAACATAATGTAGGTCAGACCCAACAGCTCATAATTCAATCTAATTGTGTTAATCACTTTGTGGCAGAGAAGGGAGCCGGCACCTCGGTGCAGTGAGGACTATTAACAGGGGACAGGGACCATCACCTTAGTTTGGGTGAAATATGAAGGTGCTCAGTGTTGTAGAGTGGGCGAGAGGAAGATTGTAATGTACTCTAAAACGAAAGCTTTTACAGATTTGTATTATCTAGTTGACTTCTAAGCTTTTAGTTGCTGGCTTGTCTTTTGAAGTTGTTTTCCTGGGTCTGAGAGATTAAAGATGGAGCACCTGTTTGGAGGAAATGTTCTTCCACTGGAAAAATAGGAATTGTGATTCATATGGCACTGCTGTCTTCCTAATAGAATTGTTCACTCTTTTTTACCCCTAATAGTTTCCCCTGTTTTGTACACAGACTCAGGGTGGGATTTATATCGCTGAAATTTAGCTGCCTTGTTTGAGATATAGCCATCACCCAATCAGTTAAGGTAAAAACAGTCCTCCAGAGAAAAATTCATGTCACTTACCTTCAGGGGAGGCTGATATTGGATTAACTTAATGCATTTGACAGAAAACATTGGTAATTCAATAGCTGTCACCTCATCTACAGAATCCTACAAAGGGGCGATGACTCAGGGAAGCCCCAGCTGGGGATGGACACCACCAAGGTTATCCAGCCTAAACTGCTCCTGATGTTTCAGATATATTTTAAGATGGATTGGATCAGCCTTTACAGGTGGTGAAACAGAGGGCACCAAGGTAAGAAGCTTTAACCAGCTACCTTACCTGTGTAGCCATCCCAAGTTTAGTGCAATTATTTCACTCTTTGTAAATAGGGCTTAACAAAATACTGGTAATCCCAGGAATTCACAGAAGCTGCTCAAGCCAGAAGTATTTTTCTTTTAAAGAGGTCAGCTTGTTATTTGAATCTGACCCTTGCTGCTAACAGTAGGATTTGAAAGATTAAATCTAAAGGCAAGTAGGTGTGGGAGATTTTTGCAGCAAAAATTATGTACTTTTTTTTTATTAGAAGGATAAAAGTGAGTGTCCAGTTGATCCTCCTGCTTTCAGGAAACATGGTGGAAACTTACCACTGCTCTGAGGTTTCTTGACATGGGTAGAAGGCAGAAACGAGCACAGTGAACCAATAGGATCTTTTAAATATAAGAGACTGCTCTTTTAATATCAGCTAGAGACATTTTGTCTTGTTTTCTTCATTGCAGATGTAAACCGGGATGGTGACAGATAGACGTTCCCATGCCACGGACAATGAAGGCAAAGGAGAGAGCCCCGGGGCTCCAGGGAAAATCAGCCTCTTGCAATGCAGGTTACAAAGCCTCGGTCTCGCGGTGAAGCACAAGAATGACTGCACTAAGTCTAACCAACTGCTGTCTGACATTTAGCTGCAAACGAACTGGGACTCACGGCCAGCCCGTGCAGTTTAGCTGCACAGATTGCCTAAATGTGCAAATTGCAACCAGCGTGTTTTTATAGCTGTTACTATAATCTTGATTTCCCTGTTTGTGAAGCAGAACGCTACACTGAATAGACGTGTGGTTTGTTCTGATTTATCCAGTACGCAGGGTATTAGACATACAGATTTATGCCATCAGTTATGCCAACATCTTCATGTCAAGAGCCAACATTGATTTCATGCTAAGGTGAAGCATTGTGTGGGCTGCAGTCAGGATGTGTATGTCTGAGCTAGTGAAGGCCCGCAGAGATTAAAAGCTGTCTACAGCTACCGATAACGGTATCAGACATCCTCATTTACGAGCTGCCTTTTGGAGTCTGCAGACTCTAGGGTCTGTCTCTGATACCATCCATGCCAGCAGCAACTTGGTGTGTGTCCATGAAGCGGCTGACTCAAAGTTTCGGTTACCCAAGGCAAAACTGTCTACCACGACCTCAAAATCTGAGCAATTTGCAAGAAGTTTAACACACGCAGTTCAGGCCGTGGAATAAAACAATGAGCAAGCACTGCGTAGAAATGCCACCGCATATATTAATATGCCAGGAGACCATTATGCTGAATTGAAATTGTATTTCTGGCTGTAATCTCCTTAGGTGAAAACCAGAGTTGTACACCTCACGGCTTGACCCACAGTGCTGGCACATCTCCGTCGCGCTTATAAGTGTCCTCTCTTCTGAAACCCTCATACAGCTTAACTACAACTCTTAGTACATTGAGATAAAGCTTATTTTCTCTAGTTTGTCTTTTTCTTTATTCAAAGCAGACTTTTGGGGCTTTTTTATACCACAATATACAAGCAATATACTCTGCATCTATTGTAATTAATCTGAGTGTTTTTGCTTTCCAAACCAGGTAAGCATTGATCTCATTCTGCTCCTGGATCGCCTCTACTCTGAGTTTTGTTCTGTGCTTCACAGAGCCCTGTGAATGATTCCCCATTCTAGGCAAATAATAACACTTTACTTGTATTTTAGGATGTAGATTGAGGGCTAAGATTGCTTTTCTGAAAAATCCCACATCTTCCACCATTGTGGAGGTTTTCTTCAACATAGCTGACACCAATTCAAACTGAACATTTTTAGATGGCTGCCACAAAAAACATCAAACTCTTCTGTTGAGTGTAAAAGTCAATGCCTGAACCCCAGGAAACACCGCTCAAATTATCATTTAAAATGTCAGCACTGGCTATAACAAAAACTGAATTTTCAACTACTCCGAGAAGCACACCTACAAAGGGATTTTTCTAGAGTTTTGAGAATTCTGTGCTGTATGAGGGAAAAAACCATCATTTTATATATACATATATAAAAATTAATTTCCAGAAGTACAGATTATATTGCATTATTATTTTATTAACACTTAATGGCTGGATCACCCTACCAGGAAGATGACAGTTTCTGCACAATTGAAAAAAATGTGAGCCTAGCAAATAAAATCTGATTTGCTAATACAGCACAAGATAAATTATGATATGATATGTAGTTTTACAAAAGGGTGAATGCCACAATATTAAAGAAAAAGTTTATTACAGATAATTGCTTGCTCTGTTTGTGCTGTTTCTGTAGAATTTGGATAAGCAATTTAAGTTACAGAGATTTATAACTGTTTTCATGAAGATGTATGAAACTAAAAAAATTGCAAGCCTTTTAAATCCACCTATAAATCATTTTATACATTTAATTTCTTCCATATAAATTTTATGTGTTCATATATAAAATACAAGTTAAAATTGCTACATGCTTTCAGATGAACCAGGTATTGCCTTTCTTTTCACCCTTTTATTATTACCTTATGTATTCTCTTTAAGTATAATACATTAAAATTCCCACAGCTTACTTAATACTAAATATTTAATGGCTGTTACAATTCTACATTTAAAAATATTTTGGTAGGGATGTCAGTGGTGGGTACTGCATATGTTTCTTCTTGATAGGACTAGCAATACGTTCATTAGTTTGGAAACCGGAGTAATGGTGAGTGAGCCCTGGACAAAAACTAGCCAAGGCTGTCTGTCAGGCAATTGCCAAAGCAAGGGGGAACCAGCTCAGGCACAAGCAAGCCCCACCAGTGCTGAGACCCAGTGCTCTTGGGTCAGGCCAAAGTCTTCTACATCATCCCATGGCTGATCCCTGTCCTTGAGGCAAGCTGGGGATGTTGGAGCAACCACTCAAAGACTCTCTTTTTTCCAATCCATTATCTCTCTTTGCAAGATGCAGTAAAATCCCTCTTTTGCTAGCAAGACTCTATGGATTTAATTGAAAGCAAGTGGTGGGCGCCAGGGCTCTTTCTCCTCCCTGCCCTTGGTAGCTCACGCTGTCCTCGTCTCCTCCCTTCTCCTTGTCATACCCGCTCTGCAGCTGGCATAGGGCCAGACCTGTTTCTGCAAAGTTAATGGAGGTTTTGCTGTAATTTCGGTGGAAACAGGACCTTAAATTGTGAAATCCCCTAAAGAGTTTTCTGAAACCTGTTAGTCTGCAGCGTCACTATGTCACTTCTATGGCAACGACATGACATTGTTCACTCCTAATTGTTTTGACTGCTTATTCATCCGAGTGGATTATTATGCACATTTGTGCTCTGCGAGAACTGATTTCTAAAAAAATGCTGGTGAGGAAAATAGATTTAAAATGTCCTTTTAGCATTACATTCTGCAGATAGACCAAATACATATGGAAAAAAAGTTAGATGATCTTTTTTGTTTGCATTTTATCTAATAATAGCAGAAGAACTCTGACTTCAGAAATGGGAAGATCTGATCATTAAGGTTCCTTTTAAAGCATAATTAGAATTTTAAAAAGAGTTAGAGACACAGTGGAGATAAGGTGTCCGTCTTCCCCAAATGTTCTATAGAGCAAATCCAAAGAAAATTTCGGCTAGGGCAAATTTAGCACAATTCCTAAGTGTGAAAACGGGTAGGGACATCCTTTTTATTATTTGTACAGAACTCTTGTTTTCACTCAACAAGGGTACAACTTAATCTTACTGTGAAAAACCCTGGGACTGTGACTACAGGCACGGCAGTGAGGAAAACAGCATGAGTTGTCCCTTGCCACTTGACTTCCAGCTGAAGTTCCGTAAAGTATCTGAACACCTCCTTCACATTGTACCTTCTCTTAAAATTGTCTTCTGGTTATGTCATCTGGTCTCTCCCCTCAATCCTTTTGGAATTTTCCCACTTTTTTTTATTGTGTTTATGCATATGTTTGTGTTGTTGTTGAGGTGTGTGCAGTATACAAACCAGATAATGCAAGATATTCCTTATTTCTGTGAAGGAGCCCTCCCGTTTCCCCCTGTTTGCTCCAGGACATCATACTATCTCCAACCGGTCCACCAGGATTCCCATTTTCACCCTCCAGTGAACTCAGAGTCCTTGCAGGTTATTTAATGATTTTTCAAAAGACTTAACAAGGTTATTGCCGCTAAAGTGCTTATATCTCAGAGGACTGAGAAAAAGAAATATGCAGTTTAAGCCACAGAACTTTACAAAATCTTTTTGGGGAAGAATCCTGCAGACTTTGCATTTAGGCATCTGGGGCATCTACCTTGATGATATGCAACTATTATCAATGTGCTGCTACAAGTATTTTAAATAAGACAGGGCTTCAATTATAAATTACTTACTTGTTTCTGTATTATTTTAAATGGTACTTAAGAAGTTCAAAGCCATTTCATTACTACTGCAAAATTTATCTGTGGGGACATTAGAATAAAAAGTACTTATTTGCTTTGTGACTTAAATTGCACCATTGTGGGGTATCAGCTTGCATTTTAAAGCTGTAAATTCACAAAATTACATTATGTTTATAGTTGTCATCAAAATATAAAAAGGAACATTAATCTTCTCAAATTTAATTTTGCCTGGATTTTAATTCCACTGCTTATTACCAGAGGGATTTATAGAATTTTTTTCTTAATATCTCTGACTTCACAAAGTTTATGTTTGAAAAAAATTATATGCTACAGTACTGAAGTAATTTTCTAGTTGATAGGTTTAGTATTGCCCTCTTATTCTCTAATAATTTACATACAAATATTACAGTACTCCATTTTTGTCCCAGTTCAATAGGAATTTTATGCCTGCAATATTTCAGCCCTCAACTGAAACACAGTGCTGGGAATGAGGTCAGAGTTTCCCACGTACTGCATCAATTTCTCACAGCTCTGCTCAGATTAGAGGTGGAACCAGATGCCCTACTGAGAAAAGATTCTGTGATACTTCTTTTAGCTGTCAAGTGTTTTTTTATTATTAGATTCAGGTTTGCTTTTCCAGCAAACTTTACCTTTCCATCTCTTTCTGGTATTAAATCTCCTAGAGCATGGGCTGGGTGTTGCTGAGGTTTCATGCATCCCTACACGATCATCCCTCTCAGCTACACAAATTGAGTGAAGGAAGAGAATGACCTAGTACGTGTCATCCTTTTGGCAAAAAATATCATCCTGTATTAGTGTAGTTTAGAATAAGCATTAACCTGTTAACACTTATCCTCCAGGAGGAAAAATGGGAGATTATTTTTCCTCCATTTCTTTTCATAGGCAAATATTTTATTGAGTAGATGGAACTCTGATACTCCAGTGTCATATAGGATATGTAAAATATAATATCCCTGGCTGCCTTTTTCATGCTGATATGAGGGAAGCCTATTTTGTCCAGCCGTTTTGAAGTCTTGCATGAGGTGCAAGATGAGAAAGGTGTGTACATGGCAGATGCACATTTATTTGTCTCATGACTAGAAGTGGGAAGAGCAGCTGAAGTAAGAAGAGATGCTGTAAGAAAACTATACTCTTGCCTAGAGCTCAAAATGCTTTTGTTTAACAGTTTGGGCTTGTTCTCTTTTTAAGTTTCTTAATAAAATAAAAAGAATAAGCTGCGAAATTATAAGAAATTACTTGCACTGCTCATTCTTTGCTGCGTGGTCGTTGGGGGAGCTTCCATGAAGTCCACTGCTTCTTGGGGACTGTCTAAATTTTCTATGACTTCTGGGGTTGTTTGTTCTTTGCTGGTAGGCATCGGGGCAAGGAGGTCAACAATTGCTGAACTGCCCATTTGGGGCAAATTTCTGATATTGGAAATTACCACCAACATCCAAGTTCAGGGAGAAATCTCTCTTTTTTCTCTAAATCAGGCACTTTTCATCATTGCCTACCCCATTCGTCTTTGCCTGAATTTTTATGTGCTGTATTTTAGCTCTGTTGAGAGAACAGCAGCTCCTACATTACGAAACATTTTCACACAGGACAGCTTAGCCCTTCATGTATGTCCTTATGGAGCTTACTTTTTCCATTTTGTTCTACAAAAGCAGGCAGCAGACCCAGTTTCCAAAAGGGATGGTGTGCAATGTTTGCTAACCTGACTTGAGAGAGGGAAACAGTTAACTTGGACACGCTCATTTAGATGATCTTTTTACCGGTCCTTGTGGGAAGGCAATGAATTACTTGCAGATATTAAAATCTCAAAAATGCGACTGAGATGCTAGTTTAATAGAAGTCAGAACTTATAAATATTCCATGTGCCTGGGATTGTATATTGCATTTCTGCAATTTTCATACTGCTATTACCTATTTTTATTATAAGCTTTATTCTATCAGCAGCTCCGATAACTTTAGTAAAAACTTTATTTAAGAAAACAAATCCAAAAAGGTTTTCCTTGTAGACTAAGTTAGTGTTTTTTTGGACTGTCAGTCATTCTTATTTCTAGTCGGGATTTATTGCTTGTTTGTCACTTGTAGTCTACAGATTATACTTATCAGTAAACAAAGACCTGTCTTTTATTATAGCTTATGCATGTCAAGGATCATTTTTTACTTACCTTTGACATCAGACAAGCCAATTTCTGAATATCCTGCACCTCTAGTTTGGCAGTTCATGGGATGACATGACACCCCTGTTGTCATTGCTGAGGGTCTAGCTATATTAAGTATTATGTTAGTGTCCAATTCATGGATCTGTGACTGAAGGTACAAATGTGAACAAACTGTGATGGGTGGATTGGTTCTCACAAGTTCCTTAGGATTAAGATGGTTTGGGGTCCAATTTAAATTCAAAATCAAGAAAAATGTGGTTGATTTCAGAGTTTCAAGAGTTCTTTTTCTATGATCAGTCTGCTAGACTATGTGTCAGGGAGGAAAACTAAACAGAGAGATAATTTACCGCTCTTATAAAAAATGATCCAAGATCTTTCTACTTACCTACCTACATTAGTTAGAGCAATCACACAGTGAGGAGGAGGCTTTTGGATGGGGCCACATCCTTCATATGCATTTCAGACATACTAAATAAATAATACATCCATTACTAATGTCTCAGCACAATGATCTTTCACCCTTTTGCTCTAGTCTCCGGGAAGCCATTGTAGTTCCAGTTACAGTCATGCTCTTCTAATTTTTGAAAAGGTTAACACAGTTTTATCTTTAATAGCTGCTTGATCATCGCAGAAGCTAACAAGTCATGTTGGAAACATTAGTCAGGGAGACAGGGGAATATATCTGGATGTCTTGCACAATTATAAGGAGAGTTATTCTCCTGCTGTTATCACTACATTACCATGGCTGGTATTGAAAAGACATATTTATTAGGGAAGAGTACATGAGGTTCAAGAAGCATTGGGTGCCTGCCAGCAGTGAAGTGTTTGCCTCTTTCTCCTCCATCTGGTCATCTGATTGTCCAAACCATCTTGTGAAAATAGTCGGGCTATTGTTGCTTCTCTTATGTTCAAGGATCCCACGTTGGCACTTTCATTAAAGGGTATCACCAAGTTCATAGTGATTTGATTAAATGGCATAGCGCTGTTAAGTAGATAGCCAAATGAAACGGCTTTTTTAAAAAATGTGCCTAACAAAGCATATGCACCTCTGTGTAAATTGTCTTTCATGAATTATTTCTAGTTCAATTTTTTCGTTCATATAAAAAAGTAATCTTGACATTTTTCCCACGTCTTCTGTCTGACCATATCCAGCAGAGCTCTCACTTCATCAGGAAAAAATAAAAATGCTCCATGCCTCCTGCTTTGGGTTTCATCTTCTCTGGATGGTCTGGTCAGTCGGGACCCATGCAATGGCTTGGAAAATCAGAAGCTGTCACTTCTTCCCTGCTTCCCCAGCTCAGCGTTCAAGGGCAGGCTCCAGTATTGTGCAGTGGTGGTGCAAGGCCAGCTTTGCTCTGCTCTCACCCCCTTCCCGAGAGGAGGAGAACAGTGTAGAGGAGAACAGATACTGAGATTGTTCTGGATGGTCTGGTCAGTCGGGACCCATGCAATGGCTTGGAAAATCAGAAGCTGTCACTTCTTCCCTGCTTCCCCAGCTCAGCGTTCAAGGGCAGGCTCCAGTATTGTGCAGTGGTGGTGCAAGGCCAGCTTTGCTCTGCTCTCACCCCCTTCCCGAGAGGAGGAGAACAGTGTAGAGGAGAACAGATACTGAGATTGTTCTGGTTTCGGCTGGGATAATTTTCTTCCTAGTAGCTGGTATAGTGCTGTGTTTTGGATTTAGTATGAGAATAATGGTGATAACACACTGATGTTTTAGTTGTTGCTAAGTAGTGCTTACCCTAGTCAAGGACTTTTCAGCTTCGCAGGCTCTGCCAGATGCACAAGAAGCTGGGAGGGACCATAGCCAGGACAGCTAACCCAAACTGGCCAAAGGGGTATTCCATGCCATATGATGTCATGCTCAGTATATAAACTGGGAGGACTTGGCTGGGGAGCAGCGATCACTGCTCAGGGACTGGCTGGGCATCAGTTGGCGGGTGGTGAGCAATTGCATTGTGCATTGTGAGCAATTGCATAATTTTTACAGTCTGATTATGTTGTGGATTCTGGTGTAAATTTCATTGAAATGAACTGAGATATTTGAAACATTTTTTTTTTTTTTTTTTTTCCGATTCTCTCCCCCATCCCCCTGTGGGGTGGGAGTGAGCGAGGGGCTGTGTGGTGTTTGGCTGCCTGCCAGGTGAAACCACAACAGAAATGTAGGCAACACTTGGGTGCATCTGCATGTACAGAATCCCAACAGAGAATGTTTTGCTGACCCTGACTGTCTCCTGTGTTCAGCACCTGCCTATACTTAAAGACAAGCCTGACTTAAGCTCGATAATAGAGATAAACCGAAAAAAAAACCTCCAAAACTGCTGTGATCAAATCTGTTACTTCCAGCCTCGTACCTTGTTTACGGTACATCTCTCGGTGTTATGCTTCCTGATTCCACCTGCGCTCGAGCGTGCCACACACAGAGACATTACTTTTGCACTGCAGCTGGGAAACCATGCCAAAATAAAAT
>NW_009216194.1:33544-39963 GCF_000690835.1 Fulmarus glacialis | reverse complement strand
GTTTTTGTGGCTTGAATGTTGCATAATTCAATCACCACACACAAGTAGGAAAGCCTTTTTCTGCTTTGTAAAATAGTTAGGAAACCAATGTAATACGACTGTGAAAGCAGATTGCATTTCTAATATTTTTGCATGTTGAAGTCCTTGAAAGAGCAAAGAAGCTTGAAATGGCCTGAACAGGAAACAAAATAAATACCAGAGGGAGAAAAGCTGGAGGAGGAGCTGGGAGAAGCACCATTGCCAATGCTCTTTTAGCTGCCCTCGGATTAGAAACAATGCATTTTGCACTGTACAGATTAAGTATCAGGAGCTGAAGTGACATGAAAACTGGAGTCATGGGACAGGTCAAGGAACATAAGCAAAATCAGTTGCCTTTCATGTTTTTCAGCTGCAAATCCAACCTCTTTCCAACAATCCAGATTAGGAAATGTTATAAATCTTCCCATGGTGTATGCAGCATGTGCTCTAGGAAGGGGGTAGGTGGATGCAGATATGTTTAAATTGTTTTTTTACTGGAAGAGAAAAACTATATTAACTTGGAGATCAACACACTGATCTAATGTTATCTGGCAGTAATCTACAACTATGGCTTATTTCTAGTATTGTGAAGCATTTCTTTGTTTGCTTTAGTTCATAAAATATTTCGTAAAGAAAGACTATAAACAAAACAATGGTAACAATTTTCACTAAAAGTAGTATTTTAGTGGAAATATTTGTGGCTAATTTCACATAGAACTACTATCAGATTGCATTTAAAGTATTTTAGTAGCTTAATGTTACTACTGGACAATGCTAGTTGGTCGCTGTAATTGCCTAAAGATTCCATATTACATTTAAATGGGGAAAAGAAAGACTAACGAAGTTATACAATTAGAGTAATCATAGCTAATGGTTAAATAAGGATATGAATTGCATCTGTGGAGCTGTTCTGGGTTCTTTGATGTCTTGCGCTTAATGACACTTAGTTGAATCTTAAGAGCAGAAGCTTAAGAGAAATTAAATGTTCCCCGTCTAGAGCTGATGACCTGAGATTGTGCAACAGCTTAAAAAGATTAAAATTCTAGCTGAAAACCCAGCCTACATTTATTATAATGCAGTTACTGCAATGGCATTTTGATATTTCCTGTATCATCTGAAAATATTTTGGAATTATTAAAAAAATCTGAAGAGGAGGTAAAAGAGGCAGAAATATAATTTTCTAGCTTGGACAATTTCAGGAGATGTTTCTGACCTTAGCTATGGGTGTGCACTTGGGGCAAACCCTGAGATCCTGTCTTGTGGCCACCTCCTGGTATGCAGCGTGAGAACCTGGAGTTCCCAAGCAGACCTACCGCAGGGAGGGTGCTTGGGACATCGAGAGCATCTTGAAGATGGTAGAAGTGTCTTCGCTAAAACTTGTTAGATCAATACCACTAGCTGGGAGGGAAATGCTTTGGACTGAGATATCTGGAGGCAAGCCTGTAATGATTCTGGGCAGTCTTTGTAGCAAAACAAATGGCCACACCAGAGTCCAGAAAAAAAGAAGGTATAAGTGATTTTTTTTTAACATTTTAAGTGAGCTCAAAATATGGATTTTTGAGCTAAAACAATTTTATGGAAAATAATATTTTTTTCTAGCTAAAACTTTCTCTTAATTTGGTTTATTTAGACTGTTTGCACTCATGTATTTTGTAATGTTGGATATCTCTGCTGCTTAATGTAAACACTGGGCAATGTCTCGGTTGTTTTATCAAGAGTGTCATACTAAAAATGAATGTGTCAACATGAATAAACCTAGAAAAATTCAAAATAATTGGACAAGTAGCTTCTATTGCAGCCTGCAGTTGACTAAAGTAATAATAAATGAGAATGCCATGATGGAAATATTGAGATGTATGGTGCAGAAAACACATAAAAAGCTACATTATGACTATGTTTTTTAATTATGGGAACTGAGGGAGGTGCAGCAAGCATTGCTTCTCACACAGGCTTGTGGACCTTCATAGCTGACTGGTAACATCTGTTGTTTTGGCTTTCAGCAGGGCCGTTGGGGAGCTGCATACCCGAGGCGGATTTGTATCCCATGTAGCTTTGGCACTGCCTTGTCAGAGGAGCCTCAGCTAGCACCCAGCACCTTCGGTCTGTTTTTGCCAGGATAACACACTTTCCAACAGTTTTTTTCTATTTTCTCTGGGATGTTTTGCCATCACTGTAATGCTCAAGGACTTCAAAGCACAAAAACTTCAAGCACCTTTTTATGCTTTCTAACCTTGATAACAATGCCACATCCTTACAAAAAAAATTGTGTACAAAATTAATCGTATCAATGACCTTTAACTATAACGTCTGTAACATCTGTGGTACCATGGCCCATGAGCCTGTGATCATCAGTGAAGAATCAATGAAAATCTGACATCAAATTAAAACAGTGAAACAAAACCTGGCTCCAGAAGAAGGAAAATGGAACGATGCTGACTGAAACTGCTGCTATAACTTGTGACAGGCTTTGGCCATAAGCCACCACCTCAACCTGTATGCGTGTCCACTGAGTTTAACCCCTGTGTGACAAGATACAAAACCCAGCCTGCAGAATCCAAAAGAACAACTAGAGTAAGTTACTCTATAAATACGTGGCTGCTTCTGCCTTTCCTCCCAGGGGCTGCTGGTACGAAAGCCCTGGAGTCACCTGGAACTTCTACCGGAGAGCAAAACCAGTGTTGAGCAGCTCACAGCCTGGGAAAAGCATCTCAAAAACTATCTGCAACTACCAAGACTGTCATTAAAAGGGCTTCTTCAACCTGTCAAGTTTAAAAAAAAACCAGGAGATAGGAACAAACTTCCAACAGATGTAGCTGTCATTTAAGATTAAAGTAAAAAGCTGGCAGTACGAAACCTTACAATGTGTGCAATCATGCTTGTTTCTACCAAAGCAAAAGAAGCAATATCTCTTAAAATATTTCAGTTAAAAATAAAAGAACAAAGTGCACCAACAATAAATAAATCAAGACACTGAGTAGAAGAGCTCCACAGTATGTCCACACATGCATCCTATAAGCACCTCACAGCCCTGTCCTCAAGGACAATAATCCCTCCAAAAAATCATTTACTTTCCTTTTCACAAAACATGCTGAAACATGAGGTCATAAATTTTCCTTCTGACAAGAGGAAAACATACCTGCTCTAAAAGTGAGAGAAATAGGGAACAGGAATTGTTAACAAAACCCACGACGTTATGCGGTGTCGAGTCTGGGCAGAGGAGAGCTGCCGGAGTCCCTGGCCCGGGATCAAGTGCTTAGAAAAGAAGCAGAGAAGATAGTTGATTTAGGAAACTAGCCCCATTTCAAACCAAGCAGCCATCCTATCTAACACAAATTAGTAGTGCTTCCAAAAACAAGCCTCCTGCTAACCTGGAAATGAAGTAATCTGCCCATATTAATCTATACCGTGCCCAAACACCACACGTGTCCCCCCAGCCAAAGGAGTAAATGGTACAGATAGCGCCTCAAGTCGCTGACTTTTTCAGCTTCTCAGGACCAGAGAGGATTGAGTGAATGGGCTATTGCATGCACAATGTGGGGATAATTGCTTTCAGGTGAAAAAAGCTTACAGTCATAAGCTTCATGGAAATGTGTCTAAACTCTTGCATATTTCCCTTAACTAATAAAGGAAAAAATCATTACTTTTTGGTTGCATTTATATTTCAGAAATGATCTCTTTCTTGTTCTAGATATAGGGCTTTAAAACATCCTTTCGTGTTGTTTTACCTAGTACCTTAACATTTGCATACAAAGGAATGTAATTTTCAAATTACTGCTTCTGCCACACACATTAGAATTCCTTCCCAAGTGAGTGAAATCCCAATTTCTAAAAGCCTATCCAATTGTTTGTATTTTAAAAATCATCTTAGCTAATCACCGACAAGCTGCGCAGCACAAGAAATCAGTTGAGTGCATATTTTTTAAAAATACTATATAGTCAAACCATTTAACCAAGCATTTTATATGTCTCAGGACAAAACAAACCTCTGTCAATAAAATTACAAGGCATATCGCAATCTACAACAGATGCTTTATTGAATTCTTTAAATATATTACTCTATTAGCATCAGTTCGTGTCACTGTTACACTTCAGGTGAAACCTTCTTAAATGAACACCAGATAAAGAATGGACCTGTTGCAGCAATAGATTTACTGTTATGGATTTAAGAGGTCTCCGCTGTATTCACATTACTTTATTACCATTTAGCACATTCTAATTAAAAATAAAAAGACTTCTTCCCTTTGCCTTCTTCCCTTGTGCATTTTGAAGTGATTTAATTCTAAAGAGAAAGAGCAAACGACAGATCAAAAGAAAATGTTAGACTATAAATTACCTGCTTCTCTGGACATATGGACTATTCATTAAGTATGAGGTTGAATGCTAGTTAAATTCCTTGCCTGTCAGATACGCTAATTCACCCAAGCCATTTTACACATCATGGAAGACATCCCCATGCTGTGATTTAGGGAATTGTTTCTCAAATGGAAGCTCCAGTTCCCAGAGACTCTCCAGCCACATCCATGCTGGTACAGCAAAGAGCGGCACTGCTCACCGGGAGGGGGTCACCCGTGCTTATAACTTCTAAGAATGGAAAAAAGGACTTTGCTCAGGAGTCCTGTCCCCAGGCACGGTGTAGACGTGGCTGTACCACCCTGCCTTCCCAGCACAGCCCCACAGACCTGCCAGCGCCAGCACCAGCTCGGGCTGCACCAAACACAAAGCAAAAGTCCTGCTCTCGGGGCAGCGAAGCATCTTCCCATTAGCCTGCCCTGGGGGAATGGCTCATGGGAAGAGGGGTGCAACTGGGGCATCAAGAGCATGTCTGGCTGGGCTGCAGCCAGGAGCTGGGGGAGCTGGATAAGCCCAGCTCCATCGGTGTGTGTGCAGGATCAGGGAGGCAAGCCCGGGCAGGTGTCTGCTCTACCATTGCCATTAAAAACCTTAAATTAACTTAATTAGCATTGGATCACATCCCAAGAAGGTAAGCCATCTCAGAGGGGAAGATAGCCAAAAAATTGCTAGGAATAGAAATGAGAGGTGGACGGGCTTGTCTTTCTCTTGGAAGGACTCAAGTCTACCTGTATGGAAGTGGCACCAGTCAAATGCCGGACTTCCCCATCTTTGAAAGTGTCCAAATGTTTAAAGACAGCCTGCGCCCAGTAGCACTTGTGTTTTATACTGGCAAGGCAGGGAAATTGCATTCAAATGGAAACAGAGTTGCAGAAAAAACTGCCCTGCTGACAGCCTACAAGTATGTTAATGGGACAGTGGGTAACCCATGCCTTGCTGTATGTTGGGAATGGTTTGTGGTTAAAAATAAGCACAGAACTTTGTTGCACATACAAAGCTGTGAAGTACCTACATTAATGTTGCATTTTATTATTTAATATTAAAAAGCCCCATAGAATTTGGAATATTTATGCAAAATTTGCAGTATGGTAAAATTGCTGTTATTCATGGATGAAAATCCTGGATGCTCATTGTTGGTGGTTTTTTTTTTTTTAAATGTTGATGATTCTTAACATTCATAAAAATAAGAAACCAATTTGCACTGGATAGATCTTAGCAAAACCCTGCCAGAATCAGCTTAGCCTTCTCAGCAGAGTCGAGTGAATGCAATTTAGCATTCTCCAGCAATCCTTAGCACTTCCCAGGCTTCTTTTCACCAAAGAGTTGCCAAAGTATTTTGAACCACCTGCTTTTTTCTGACTTAGATAAACATCCTGTAGGAAATTAGATTAATACTAGTTCACAGTGGAAAACCTTTATCACCGTGTTTCATTATTACTACTCGGATCGTCATTCACTTCATGAATAAAGATGTGGGGTATTGCTCCTGAAAATACATTATGCTGCTAAAAGGCTGTCTTGTTTCAAGCTACCTTTGCCTTGCTGGGAGGGAAGAGGTGGAGTTGAGGCAGGCTGTCTCGAAAAGCTTCCCCTGTTGCCAAAATGAGCATCTACAGTGAACTTCCAAAAAGCAAACAACCTCTCTGAAAGGTGCACGAGCTGGTGCTGGTGCCTGACCTGTGCTGATGGATCAGGTCCAACGGTGTCCCTTGCTTTGCTGGTGGGGAGCTTGCTTCGCAAGGCGTGCTTTGCTCGATGTGGAGTAGAGGATGAATGGTCATAATTAAGACTATAAAATCAGGGCCGAAGGCAGTCTTGCTCCTCACCCTCTCTCCAGCAGTGCCAGCGCTGAATGGCACAGGCTAAGAAATAGGTGATATTGCCTTGGACTAGAAATTTTTTTGTTTAAGTTCTTTTATAGCATACCTGAGTCTCAGGTTAAAGTTTTTCCCAGCCACTAGATTGGGCCAGATTAATGAAGCTGAAGGTTAATCACAGGTGGATGCTGCATTTCAAAATTGGGTTTGCTGGGTGGGTTTCCAAACTGAGTA